>NC_048411.1:25342650-25343503 GCF_013103735.1 Etheostoma cragini | reverse complement strand
ACACACACACACACACACACATTATTTCGTCAAATAGAAAATTTGCGATAGCTCCATGGACTACGATTTGGGAAAGATGTTGAAGATGACATTGCGAGCATCCAAGCAAATGTTCTGAGTATAAGGGTACATTTTCCTTTTGAGAACTGAAAAAACTACATTAGAATGAAGAAATTCTGTTGGTCCATAAAATCAGTCTCTCATTAATTGTCTATGGAGCATCTCAAGACTTTATACTTGATGACCAGTGTTAGGCAAGTTACTTTTTAAAAGTAACTAGTTAGTTACTAGTGATTCTTCCAAAGAGTAACTAAGTTAGATTCTCAGTTCCAAATTTTAAAAGTAACTAGTTACTTCAGAAAGTAACTAATGCGTTACTTTCAAGTACATTTTTAAAGGCTCAATTGTGACCCCACCTCCACCCCCCCTAATGGAACTTAAAATCCATGTGCATGTTCAATCATTTATCATAAATCTGAATGAAATGGACACTTAATACAATACATTATTAACAAAAACAATGTACACACATCTAAACTATTTTAATGTTGCTGTGGGACAAAGTGAGACTAGCCCCCAATCAAATGCCATGTATGTAGATATTATGTCTATTGGACTGATACAAATAACAACATAGATGTTTTGGAACTTTTGATATTTTTTGCCCCTCAACAGGCCATAACTGGGCAAAATTAAATAATGCTTGTTACTATAGCAAAAAAGCACCATAGCAAAAATAAATAGCAAATGTATACACTCTCTGTAGTGCAAATAATGTAAGTGGGCTGATGTTTATGCTTTTGCGCTGTGTGTGTGTGTGTGTGTGTGTGTGTGTGTGTGTGTGTGTGTGTGT
>NC_048411.1:25294114-25342551 GCF_013103735.1 Etheostoma cragini | reverse complement strand
CCCCCCCCCCCCCCCCCCCCCCTTGATTTCATAATGCCATACCTGTCTCTCGATTGTGACTCCGACTATGCATGCTTTCCAACAACCACAACTCTACCTCTGATTGGCTTACCATAAAATGTTACTCTACCTCAGCCAATCGTCAGCATTTACGCGGCTCAGAGATCAAGTTGGTCTGATGATTATTTTACTACGCCGTTATTCCAATCACTTTTGATGACATTGCAAGTTTCAGACTTACTTCTCTGCTTCCTGGCTTTGAGAGTGGCTCACGTTCACAAATATTGATTGAACTTTTCTAGGCCATTAAAATAACTTATTAAAATTCTTAATTTAGTTAGTGTTACCCTTTAACATTGTCCTCAACCATCACAACTACATGCACATATCCTCAACCCAAACCTAATTCTAACCCCAACCTTAAAACCAAGCCTTAACCCTCAATAAGCTTTGTAATACGTTACATTTAGAACATGTTAACATGGGAGTTATGCTCTTTTTTACACAAAGTTTTAAAGGAACTGATGCATGTGTTTGTGAACTTAAGAAAACATTTAGAAAACTACTGGTTTGCTTTGATGTTCCAAAGTTAAGAATTACAAGTTTTCATATCACATCATCAATATACTGTAGAGTTGTAGTAATGGGGGTAGCAGTTGTAGTAGTACCCATTGGTAGTTTTTAGGAACTTAGAAAGGACTTTACATTCAAATTTAGTAATGGATTTATGAATAATTGGTGCAACCCCATCCAGGGCCTTAACATTGAGAATCTTAATTCAATTCAAATTCATTTGGCGTACGTGCACATTGTTGGAGCTGCAGTAGAACTGTTTTTGGCATACTATTTCAAAAACGGAATTTAAATCAATCATTTTTAAAAAGCATGTGCAAAAAGGTTGAGTATTTTTTTACATTAGCAGTCTGAGTCCTTGAGCAGAGATGCTATCGTTCCATTTATCTGAGCTTTTTCCGTAACCAAGCAGTAACTCTAATGATGCCCTTTGCACTGATCTTGTTTGGCTGTTTGCTGATGACAATAATCTTAGTGTAAATTTTTCTACATGCATGGGTCTACTGTCATGACAGGGGGTAGTGATTGTTTGTGGACTCCCCATTCAAAGTTCAAATATTGTTTTCACTTGTTGTAACAAGCTATGGAAGTGTTGACCATTTGCAACATGTTTAAATAGAGCTGTAAAGTATCATTCACAAATCAATCCTGTTGAAATTCTGTTTGTGTTGCTCTCTAAATATTTAAATGAGAAGACTTGGGAAGGAAAGCTCAGCCTCTGCTAAAGAATAGGCCAGTTTGTGGCCATTTCCTAATTGTTAATGCGGGGCTCCAGGGCAACTTGCCAAGGCTGGAGGTCCAATGGCGAAGGACTGTTTGAACAGTGATGGGGGGGGCAGAGAGGGACTAGGGGCTAGCTGTGGGGGCACTGTCACTGAGGGGACCCCTAAAACCCATCGACCCCCTCCTACCTGGTCCACAAAGTGCAGGAGCAGGCAACTGAGAGTGGATGTCCCTTCCAACCAAGACTTTAATGAGGGTCTAGCTGCTGCTTTGGGACACTGGTGAGCTTGTGTAGCTTGCCGACTGTTGTCTGTGGATTTGGAGAGTAAAGGGGGTCACTAAGATTTTAAAGATGTCCAACAACAACAATAACCAAGAGGAGAAGGAGGAAAAGGAAGAGTACACGGAAGAGAAAGAAGAAGAGATCGTGGTGAAAATCCCTCCACCTCCACCTCCTCCTGAGGTCAACGGGAAGGGTCCAGCTGAGGAGGGGAAGCCGGTGCCCAAACCCTTGCCCAATGGGCACCATTGCCAGCCAATGAACCGCAGTATTTTTCCTCTCTCCGCAGTCTCGCCGGCAGCCGAGAGGATCCGCTTCATTCTCGGTGAGGAGGATGACGGCCCGGCACCCCCACAACTCTTCACTGAGTTGGATGAGCTGCTGTCAGTGGATGGACAGGAGATGGAGTGGAAGGAAACGGCCAGGTAAAGACCTCAGTCTCAGACTTGGGGGGGCTTCCTTTCCAAGTTCCTATATGCGCCCCTACAGTTATGTAATGATGTTTCACTTACTCATTAAAAACCGTACTGTAACATAATTGATTGTGAAAACTAAAAAGACAAAATAATCTACACAGCCAAATAACTAAACAAACACTTGTAAACTTCAGCTAGTTGTCAGTCTAAAATCTGTTCTTCAGACTTCAGGTGATTTGCTGTGTGCATTGAATTTGGATTATCATAAGGAGCGAGCTCAAAGGGATTCACAGGTTTGTCCTGTGTGGGATGGGATAGAGATGGGCTGATTATTTATGCATCATTAGTGTTGGATGAGTGAAGCTCTCTCAAGAGGTAACTGGATCCCCTGGGGGCTGTGTGAGGCTCTAAAATGAGTTTAAATGTTATTTTAACCTCTGACCAATTGTGCCTCAGATAGAAGTTACATTTGTTTTCACTGTTGGATGAATGATTTGCAGAGGAACTTTCCTGAAGAAGTCTTTCTTACTTTAAAAGTGCTTTTACATCTACTCTGGGGCATTTTAGGGCAAAATTGTGATGATACATTTGTCCAGCTTCTGATGAGATTGGTGAATAATTGGTACAGATGGGCTTTAATCAAAGTCAAAGTATCTTTAATTGTCTCCTTAAGGAAAAGTTTGTTTTGGACACTGAGAAATTTTTTTGCAAGAGTTACAACAAACACACAACAACAAGCAAAGGGTTAAAACAATTAAAGACAAATGTGCAGTATGGGCTACTCAAAGAGCTGTGCAAATTACAAATTGCAGATTAGAAATGACCATTTTCTACAACTAGGGTTTGGGAATTGTGTTTCTAATCATGTAATGCCAACCATCTGCAAAAACCCAGCTAGTCATAAAAACAACAAGGTCAAGGGTATAATGTATTGTTAATCATGTCAATCAATATACAATATGCATTTTACAGGGGGACAATATTGTGTTTCTTCAATGCTACAATTTACACAATAAGAACAAATACCATAAAGAAAAAAGAACAAACACAGTACAAAGACTGGTTCTCAAACACATAGGGTAGAAGTGAGGGTAAAAAAGTAAAGTACCCCAATAAAATTGTACAAGTAAGCAATCAATATGTGGTTTAGCAAGGTTAAAAAAAACTTAATTGGAATACAGTTCTTGACCCTTCAAAGAAAAGTCTAAGTTTTTTAATAAATGCTTATATATTGCTTACATAAGGTGAAATAAATCAATCCTGCATCTTTCATGTCAAACTTATTATTCTGCAAATGACTGCAGAGATTAGGACCAGGTCCAAAGTCTCACCAAGAGCACTCAGTGAACTTAAAATGAATAAAAGATCTCACAAGTGCTGGGTAGTGCTGGCTGTATCCCAAGTGCAATTTTGGCAGCCAAAACTGGCCAAATAAAACCGTGCTATAGAAACAACTTCTCAGTACCAGTTCAGTTTCTCAACTCTCTGATTCTGAGGGAGGGGGGAGTGATTAAAAAGATACATAAAGCAAATAGAAATTATAATACAGGTTCACAACTGATAATTCTATCTTAACCATAAACTAAAGAAAAAATTGAATTCCTACGCATTTTCTTATACAACTGTCTGCCACTGTCTGTGAGCCTTTAACAATAAACAGCATGACATGAATGACAAGAGACAGTTTTGAATTGCAAATATTAATAATGGTAATATTTACTGCAAGTAGTAAAAAGAACATTTAGTTTTACCATTTTTTTTGATCATATTGCCTTTTTAATATATAAACAGTTAACAATTCATCACCCGTAACACAATAGATTTTTGATGCAGCTACAGAACCTCTACTGTATGTGGACATAGATAACATATACAGTAGGCTACATACTGTATGTGAATTTCATGTGCAGTAATATTTAAATTAAAACTGGTAAAATTAGCATCAACTCCTGCTTGTGTGACTCAACTTTATATAAGGTACAGTATATCACTTTTTTATGGAATAAATTAACTTTAGTTTATTTCATTATTTATGTGTACTGCATATTGACTTCTTTGCATGTTGATATGCTGTTTGGTCCTGTTATGTAGCATGATGCCTCAAGATCCCCATTAGTAAGTTAGTTCATCCTTCTTTGATGTACTGAATTGCACTTCCAGTGCAGTACAGTAATATCAAACTTTGTTTGTATGTTCTGTTATTGCCTATAGCTATCTGGAGTTCCCAGTGTTACCCAGTCATTGTTCTCCCCTTTTTCATTCTTCCAGGTGGATTAAGTTTGAGGAGAAGGTAGAGAAAGGAGGTGAACGCTGGAGTAAACCACACGTGGCCACGCTGTCCTTACATAGCCTTTTTGAACTCCGGACGTGCATAGAAAAAGGCACAATCATGCTCGACATGGAAGCTTCTACTCTACCTCAGGTTGTTGGTAGGTTGGCTGCAGGATACTTATTAACTTATATTTGTAACAATATAAATTGTATTTAAATTCAAATAATACAGAGCCCCTGATCTGACATTGGGGGGAAAGAAAATTCAAGGACAAACAAAAAAAATTACATGATCTTGTCTTTGACATGGAGAAAAAAAAATTAAAATGAATAAAACATGTACTGGAACAATCACTTTTGCGAGATCTTGACTTTGTTTTGCAAGATCTTGACTTTATTTTGTGAGATATTTAGTTTTTATTGTAAATCCAACAAACAATAAGGCTAACCTACCTAGCTAACTAGCGCACTAGCTAGTATCTAGCTAGCTACCGCAACATGATTACATCTCATTGGTTGTCTAAATACATCCAGCGTTTATTTTGATACGCATGTAAACATCAGGAACAATGAAAACACAATGCTTCCCTTTCAAGTTCATGAGTTTGCCACATAGCTAGCTAGCTTTACCATGGCTGTATTAAGAGAAGTAACTAGCTATACTTGTAAGAGTCACAAGAAAGAAGCTTATGAACAAGCATGTTGCTATGACAACACAAACTAGCACTGTTGGCATTAACGGTGAACGACATTGTTCATTAGAACTCTTATTTTTGGCATGTAATTAGTAATGCTTATCAAAATAAACGATTAATGTATTTAGACAACCAAGGGTCACACAGTCAAGAACAATGTCCATTATAACACTTCACTCTGGCATGTGTTAATTAGTAATGCAAATAAAACTCGATATCTTGCAAATCAAAGTCAAGATCTTGCAGAAGTGTTTGTCTCCAGTACATGATTTTTTGTAATTTTGTAATTTTAATCACCTTGGGGGCTCCGTAGAGTAGGCCTAAAGCTAATTGGCATTGGCAAGTATGTTTTGTAAGGAAATGTAATGCCAGACAAGGTTTAGGTTAAGGTACAATTCAGGAAGGTAGAAGGTATTATTATTGGGTTTAAGCACATGGTTTTTACACTGGAGACTTGGGGTCATCAGCAGGAAGTTAGTGTTTTTAATAATTGTCTTGACCTCTTTAAGCCTTTAAGTGCTTTGAGGTGCCTGAACATAACCATTCAGAAACTATATTCTGAACTTTAACTTAATTGCCAGGAGTGGATACGTGGTTACACGAAACAGTCTAATCACTATTATGTATGATAAGTCATTTCCAGTGAATATTGCAGTTATTGAAATATTTTTTTAGATATGTGTACAAGTATTTTTCCCCCCAATTTTATACAATGACAGTGACAAAGGTGAGCAGAGAACCCGTCTGCCAGTTTGCCTTTGTCTGCTCCGTGATGAAAAGTATACTGTATGCAGAGCTGCTCTGTAGTGTTGCGTGCAGGTTTATGAATTGAGGCATCGCACACAGGGCTCAGACTTTTGCTTCCTCTTCTTTGCTTCAGTAGCAAAAGGTCAGAGCTCTGAGTCAAGTCCAGCTTAAACTGTACTTTATTTGAACACTGAGGCACTCAAATTGTAGTTTGTAAATGGTTACACAAAACGTCCTAATTTAAGAACATCCAACCCTCTTCGTTTGTGTCTGCATGAGGGAGCAGGAGGAAGAGTTACCACTTGGAGTGATTCATGTGAAGTAATTGAGTGTGCTGCATGGACAGTACAGGCCGAGCGGAGCTGGGCCTCTTGCTTTGAGGCCAACCGCCTTGACTGATGGGCCATTAACAGCACTATTCTCCCACAAGAAGAGACACTCCCCGAGGCTGCAGCATTCAGGCTTCTGACCTTCTTTTTAAAAATAGGCAAGGCCCTTTTTGATTGAGCCGTTTCATAATGCCACGAAGACTTTCATAAAGGAACATTACAGTCTGGGTGGCACTAATTGAATTCTTACATGATTGAAGAGACTCTTTTTTTTTTTTTAATGTAGACTCGGTTATTTGCTCTCAGTTGTTACTAAATTAAGGCTGTTGTGTAAACCCCCCCCCCCCCCCCCCCCCAATAAAAACTTTACATGAGACAGCATAATTCAAATTTGGTTTTATTTACTCATTTCAGTTGTTTGTTATTGTTGCTCCCCAGAACTTTAGAGAAAGCTATTTTTGTCTCCAATTGTTCTCCAAATGAAACCTTTATGAACTTATGTAACAATGTAGTTAAGTGCTGAAACAATTGGCAAATGTACAGAAATCTTCTGATAACTTATTATGCTGTATGTCAAGTTGATATTGAGGCTTTGCCGGCTGTTTTCAAGTTAATGTTAATATAAATTGAATACTTTTGGGTTTTCAACTGTTGGTTTGACAAACTAACCATTGTAAAACATCGCGTTGGATTCTGGTTGTTGTTTTTGGATGTAATAATGTAGTTACTATGTCTAGATTCAGTGTGGTTACACTCTCTTCCTTCCAGAAAAAGACTAAATTGGATTTCCTTACCATCTTTCTTCCTTACCTTCCCTCTCTCTGCATATTCAGAGATGATCACTGACAACCAGATAGAGATCGGCCAGCTGAAAGCAGACCTAAAGGACAAAGTGATGTACACGTTGCTACGGAAACATCGTCACCAGACCAAGAAGTCCAACCTGCGTTCTCTGGCTGACATCGGCAAGACGGTCTCCAGTGCAAGTAGGCTGTTTTCCAACCAGGAAAACGGTAATACTGATGCCAGTTTGGTGCAGTCTTCTTTTTCTAAATGATGGAAAGAAAAAAACAAATCAGCTAATTTACTGTATCATGCATTTAGCTGTACATACCTTAATCCCAGTGTTTAAATCAGACTTTTTTTTTTGGCATCTCAAATTAGGTGTGCAGTGAGTTTTTAGGTCAGTGGGGAATTTCAGTGTGCGATAAAGGACACACTGCTGCCCTCCTCTGCATAAACCCACTAATGTGGCACTCAGTACATTATATTACATTACATTAACATGCCATTTAGCTGACGCTTTTATCCAAAGCGACTTCTGATTCAGTGCTTTCAACCAACTCCAAGTAGTGAAAGTGTAGCTTTAAGAATATATATTTATATAAAATTAAAGTACCAGCTTAGATGCTGGAAAAACATTTTGGAGACCTTATCAGAGGTTTTGGCCCTTACTGTATACTTGGGAATATTCCTATTAGTGCTACTATAGTTCTACTACTTTCTCACTAAACCAGCATTCAACTCGTAAAACTAAAGTTTGCAGCAGTCTTTTGCTAATTCATCACAAACATTTGGTTTTATTACTCTAACAACACTTTTGCCATGCTCACTGTAGGATACTGTACTAACTGCATTCACAGAGACTTAAGTGATCAGCACCTGTGGAGATTTCAAATTGACTGAAGCTCTAAAGTTCGACACTGAATAATTAAGTTCAGTGCATGAATTTTATGAGTGGGTGAGAAGTCCAAGGCTAAGCCACAACTCACCGGAACCTATCATAAAACTGACTCCAAATTTTGATAAGATATGACTTTAGAGAGAGAACTTGAGCAATTATGATTACTGCAGTCAGAATATCTGAGGTTATATCTGAGGTTGATTGTAATTGTTCATATTATTCTCACTTTATTAACTTTTAATATTGACATTTCTGAGAATTCATGTTTTTTAACACCAGAATTTAAGACCTCTTTTCATCACACAGGGCGGACTGTCACTTTGCTTTACCGGACGTTATTACAAACAAGCTAAATTTAAATTCATGTCCACAAAAGCAGTCAAGTAATAACACTATAGAAAATGGCTTTATTGGCCATTTTAATAGGATTGTAGTTGCTGTGTTAAATGCATTTAATATCAATCTACTGTATGCTACATATAAGACCCATTACAATTTATTGTTACAA
Organism: Etheostoma cragini; assembly: GCF_013103735.1. Classification (NCBI taxonomy): domain Eukaryota; kingdom Metazoa; phylum Chordata; class Actinopteri; order Perciformes; family Percidae; genus Etheostoma; species Etheostoma cragini. Next base: position 25,334,325 of record NC_048411.1, on the reverse strand, counting down.
AATTAAATTGAAATGAACAAATAATATTTCCCACAGGCAGCAGCACAGAACTGCAAATACAAACCTTATTAAACCTTATCAATCAGCAGCAAACAGAATATTCCATTAGTCTCTAAAGTGGTGAGATTTAAGTAAAGTGACAGCCTAATGCACACAAATGTAACTGGCCTTAACAACACTGTGTGAATCCTTAAACTGTAACACTCTGAGTAACATAAGATGTTTTCTTGTGTTGACAATGTTATCAATATGTGTCCAGACATGGGTCTTCGGAAAGTGAAATTATTTATTAACTGTTATCAGATTTATGAAACCGGTTTATGACTCTTTGTTTTCAAATGGAAACTCATCTCATGAAAAGCCCTAGGCTCTTATCAGTGTCACAGTACTCAGATAAAGTGCTTCACTGATAATCATTAATTGACGATAACCTTACAAGGATAAAGTGCATCCTCAAGTTTATTGAAATACAGTTTGACTCCTGTCCAATGACCCATGGTCCTGATTTATGGCGCCACTCCTCTTACTTTCCTTTTTCTGCACAGCTTGTAAAATTACAGATAAATCATGTTTTAAATATCTTTTAACCACTTGATTCACCTAACAAATGTCTTGCTTTGGCTCAGTGGGCTAGTCTATCATCTCTCCCTTCCATCTCTTTTTCCTCCTTTTATTGCTTCTCTGGATTGGGTTTGATAACCTGCTGCTGCTACTAAAAGCTCGTAGTCCTCTCGGGAGCTCTGTAACTTGCCTATCGGGTCACATATCAATGGAGGACTTGCAGAACCAACGGAGTACCAGCATGGACTGGCTTAGTAAGTTCACTGGACTCAGTCTACGTTCACACTGCAGACCACCAACCATCCTTTACCAAAGGAAATTCCTTGGCCGCAATTACAGTTGTACTACTTGGAATACCTGTCAATCAACATAAGTAGACTTGAGGGTTACCGTGAGCAACCATTCTTAATGTCTCATTTTATTCCTTATTTGATTTCAATTCCAACCTTGGTAATTAAGTAAAAATTTTTAATGTAGCCGGCATAAAACATGGTAAGAACACAGTTTTAGTAGTCCATCTTTGGAACATTGTAGTTTCCCCACGGCAGACCCATGTCAATAAAATCCGCCGTCGCATAATTATGGCGCACCACGGTTGTCCTTATGAAAGACGGGATGTCATTTTTTTGATCATTGAACCGCAGCACAGGGTTATACTTTTTGGTCAAATGCCTTAGTATCTCACTTTGCAGCACATATTGAATTGATGTGACTCACACAGGATTTGGAAAATGTGACTGTGATTTTCTCTCAAAAACCTCACATGTAAATGGAAAATGTCAGAAGTGGAAAGGCTTCAGCTGCAGTTTGAACGTAGTCACAAAACTAGTGTAAATTTCACATGTCATTCAGACCCAATGTGTAGAGTACACTAGCAGTGCTTAATAAAGTAGTGGCATTGGAATAGTGTTTAGTCCTGTCTGTTTTTTTTCTTTCAAATACCTCACAACTATACTTGGCTAAGATTTTTATTTTTGATCCCTTATGTATTTCCCTTAAATTTAGTTTTTTCCTCTTTTATTACTGTATCTACTCTATGTTAGTACTACGATTGAATCATTTATACTGGCTGCATCATACTGACAAGCATGTTATTACCTACAACCCTCAGGAGGCAGATGTACGAAAGGCTACAGTGGCATCAGAATTTGCTCTCGTTGATATTTGTACCGCTCTGTATACAGTCTTGTATTCCAGACCGCTCCGTGACCTTACTTCAGACCGCTGAAGTAAGGTCACGTTCTTCTGTCAAGTCTCTGATGAGTCTAATGGAGTTGACGAGCTTAAACCAAAAGTCAGCAGAGCGTCAATCAGTCTGATGTTTACCTGCGCTTAGTGGAAGACTTTGATGGGAAAGATAGACACCGTAAGATGATCAGATATTCTCAACAGTAAAGCTCCTGATTGTGTATTAAGGATGCACAAAACAAGTTAGAATAGTTGTAGAATGTAGTGGACCAATTAATAACTGCTATGTAATATGGGATTTGAATTAAGTTATAGATTTTTGGGGCTGAGGGCATTAAATAATATACCTTACAACACATTTAAAACGCAATGTTGTACTAAGAGATTGTTCTATACCAGCAAATATGTTCCAAATTTTAGAGAAGGCTGTACTTATTGATCTGAGAAAACATTTTAGGTGCTTTCTGTGAATGTCAGACTAGAAATTGCTGATTTATGACCTTAAATAGAACAGCATTATTCTGGCTGATTTAAGATTTTCAGCAGATTGTATGCAGACCAGTTACTGTCCCTTTCAGTCAGTGAACATCGGAGTGACAGATGTTTTTAATGACTTAAAGGTTTGCTTGACGAGTAATCATGAAGTATTTGTCCTCTGCTGTAGGCTTGAGCCTTGTTTTAGTAGATGTAAGTTAATGGTGGCTGAAATCTCTTTATGCTTTTGATCACTGTTGCCTTGTTATTCTTTTCGGTGCTGCATGGGGAGCAAACTGTCTGGGCCACTGTCTTTTCTTGGGTCTGTGCCATCCTTTCTTTCCCACTCAGTTCTTGGTGAAGGTGAAACTGCTTTAACCACACATGTGTTTAACAGATAGTCCCACCACAACTCACCGGAACCTGACCTCCAGCAGCATGAACGACATTTCTGACAAACCGGAAAAAGAACAAGTGAGTCAACCTGATGATTTAATAATGGAATTCAATATTTGTTATCTTCATGTGGTTTCTAAATTATTTTTCTACAGTGTTTCTTCACTGCAGTTACCAGTCAATCTCTCAATTAAAGTATATGGGCACTGCTTACTTGGAATATGAAACTGTTTCTCTGAATGAATTCAGAAATCTAAAATATTAAAATATTTTATGACCGGTTTTATCAGGCCCTATTTTTTCAATGTGATCCAAGTTTGAAAATAAAGTAAAGTTAGTTAAAATAAAAAAGTTAGTATCAGATAAATCAGGGAAAAATCTCCAAGTTTCAACTTAATTAAATTGCTATTCGAGTAGGTGTTTTGGCTCAGTACCCATTATTAAAGCCAGGTTTTATGGATGCAAAATACACTTACTACTATATAAATATCATAGTAACTATAAGGCTGAAAAAGCATAGGAATTCATCATTCCAGTCACATGCAGAAAATAAAGGTAAATCATACAGTTTATCTAACAGCCTACTTGAAATGACATGTCTCAAATAGCAAATGCTTTTCAAGTACAGGTCGATGCAGGCTGGCATTGCAAAAACAACTTGTTAGCTGAATGTAGCTTCATCCACTGTAGAGGTGCAGAAACCAGTCATGTGCAGACTGTGGCTGCTGGTTCGAAGCAGAGATAAGATTGTTAAAAGTACATTGTCGTCATCAGCCAGCCGGCTGCAGCTGCTCTGAACCTGCCACAGCCAAGTGTGTAAAAATATATTCAAGTTGCTTATGTTATATCTTTACTCAGCTTAGCAGTTTAGTGAGAGTCTGTAGAAATCTGAATAAATATTTCCTTTAATGGTCAGTGTGGAGATTTTGTTGTAGCGAGGACGGTGCTTACAGTAGGAACTTTGGTACAATGACTAACAGAAATCCATGATTAATTTACAATGGAAAGAGAACACCCAAACACATATTTGTATTTTTCCAGTACATTTCTACTACAACTTTACAAATACACTGCGTCATAGATTATCTGTCACACCCAGAGAAGATATCAGAGAGACTTTCTCACGGTGTTTATCAATGAATTCCTGTTTTGTGAAACAGATAAAATACTGTCGCTTCAACAATATGCCCCATTCCAGTTCATCTGAAAGAAAATGTACGCAGCGTAAGTTGAATTGGCTTTAAAGCCCCCGTCATATGAAGATGTTTTGTTAGTGCTGTATTGATAATCATTATTTGTATGTATCTCAATTATGCACTTAAAAGTCTTTCAGTTTGTGATGTTGAAGCACTTTTGCTGAGATAAATACACAAAGTATTTTAGCAGTGCTTGTTAATAGACTTACAGTATTTGCCATTAAAGGTCCCAGCAGCCATTTGTTTTTATGGTCTCATCCCAGACCAAGCCTCTGGGAGAAGAGAATTAGGTCAAAATGGCCCAGTAAGTCCTCCTGTGGGACAGGCAAAGTAGAAAAAAAGACAATTGGACAGGATGCACATCTCCTAAACTGAAGTGCTTCCCCACCCACTCAGCCTATAAATACCATTTAGACGTTTCCTTTGTGGGCCGACATGCAATGATCATTTCCACACTAAGTGGGAAAAAAGTGGGAGATTGACATTAAGGTTTTGATGTGAGCCGCCCAGTGTTGTTGATATCAGCCGTAGAGATGTCTGCCTTCTCTCGAAGAAGAAGAAGAGAGAGGGACGCATCCTCATGGACGACAGGCTTGTGGTCCAGCCCTATGGGTCCAACATTGCTTACTTGTGAAGATTAGTTTATAGCTAACCGATACTGCTAGTTCACCTGAGGATAACGACATTAATAAGTTGTGCATATTCACGACAACAAGCCTGTTTGATCACGAGTATGTAGTGGTACGGTTGAATAGAATAGAATATACTTTGTCGTTGCGTAAGCTTGTGTACAATGTAATTTGCTGAGCCGTACTTGTATATAAAAGTAACAAAAGTAATACATACACAAATAAATACTCTAACGTGGAGCAGTCATCCCAGTCAATAGATTGATAAACAAGTGTTATTGCCCATATATTTATGACACCAAGGTGTGTCAAGTCTTGATTTTGTTCAGTTCAAGCGGGTGTAGTTGATTAGAACTTAAATAAGTTTTACGTGAAACTGCTCACAACCAGGTTATGATTTCTGGAAAGAGACATAGCTGTCTGCTAATCCACAGAAAAAACTACAACCAGTTTTCATTGGAACTACTTTTCACCAAAAGAAATAGTCCCTATGAAAACTGTTGAAAACCTATTGGGATGCAGGCAAAAATCTCAGACATATGCTAACACTCTTTAAGAAGAAGGCAGCATTGACCAGTACCACAGATTTAACAAACACAATAAAACAAGGAAATGTCATTCAGTATCTTACAGATTTTACATCTCTCAACTGTGCAAAGCCAAAAAAAGATTTCATGCCTGAGATAATTTAATTTGTGTGTCATGCTCATTCAGAATAAAGGGTGACTGGAACAGATTCAGGTTTACTTAGTTGATAAAGGTGGTGTGATGTTGATTAGTAGTGATTGGAGTTCAGGGTGTGTGGTTACGCAGGTCTAACTTAAATCATTTACAGACAAACCTCTTGGCAACAGCCTCAGATGGGATCAACTTGGATCTAACCAGTTGAAGGTCACAAGTTTACGAGACAGAGAGATTGATGGCAGCAATTCTGCCAGTGAATGATCTGGTTTTGGCAGGATGATGGCAAGTGATAGACAGACAGCCATTGTTCTTTTGCCCTGGTTTAACTTGTTGTACTATATGATATACTACTGTGTCCTAATTTATTATGTCCGAGTTTATTTCAGAATGACAAAACATCTTAGACTCATAATTCTTTAGTGTATTTGTACAGTCTTTGTTGTTACTAGTAGGATCACTCTGATTGGAGGAGATGTCAGTGATCTAATCCGATTTAGGTCTTGGCAAAGCTCATTTCAAAGCCACCTTTTACATCATCTGATACTCCTACTCTGTTTCGTACGCTGTAACTCATCAGACTGTTCTCTGGACAGGTGATTCATTTCTTGGATTATCATTTGAAGTCTACATAGTGAAAAAATATTCTTTTATCTTGCAATTTCCTAAACTGTTGAAACCAGGATTTCTCATTCATTTACAACAGAAATATAACAATATAGAAGAAATCTATCCTGACAAGCTTAAGACTTCCCTTTTTTTTTTTTTATAAATCTTGAATGAGTGAATACATTTTTCACTACTGATGTTAGCTCGATTATTTAAAAAAAAGCCGGGTTTATGCAGGACGTACAGTGTTCCGCTTTTGACTATTCTTTCTGACCAATCAGTGGTCTGCAGTGTTTCAACTCTACTTTCTAGAATTGACTCCGCTCGAACAACTTGGAACCTCAACCAACCTGGTACCAAAGTACCAAGTACATTATATCTAATCCTTGCTCTCATTTGAAAGCATAACAATTACCGTTTATTTTAAACCTTTATGATTCTCAGTCTCGTGTCAAACCAACTCTGATGTAAAAGATCCTTCTATGTGACCATCCAGGGCACAGAGGTAATACATAATGTAATTGTGTCTTAGTACATATTTCCTGCCAGCCCTCTGCTGATTTGAGGTTAATATATAACGCAATATTTTTCCATGGAAATCTTATCTTGATGTTTGGTCGGTTGATCCAGTATATTTGAAGTTTTATGTATTTATGATCTCAATCTGCCACATTTTTATCATATGGAACAATTGTGGCATGAAATATAATGGGATTGAAAGAACAGTGGTGCTCATAAGTTTATGAAACCATGCTAAAGTTGACTAAAAAGAAAATTAAAAAACACATTTTGGACATTGATCTTAATGCCTTGATTAAAAATTTGGAAAAATCTGACCTTTAAGGACACAATTTTCTTTGAATGAATGATGTATCATATATAAATAACGTTCTTCCTTAAAATACAGGGGGCATAACTTTTCACACCCCTATGTTTTAAATTATGTTAAAGAAGCAGGCAGATTTTTATTTTTAAGGCCAGTTATTTCATGGATCCAGGATACTATTCAATAAATGGCTTTTAAAAATAAAAATCTGCCTGACTCTATGGGAATTTAACATACGTATGGGTGTGTATACTTATGCCCCCTGCATTTTATGGAAGAACATTTCTTTATTTACTTTACGTTATTCATTCACAAAGAAAATTGGTTTTCTTAAAGGTTAGATTTTTCCTATTTTTTTAATTAAAGCATTAAGATCAATTGCCAAAAGATGATTTTTTTTATTCCTCTTTTTAGTCAACTTTAGCATGGGTTCATAAACTTATGAGCACCACTGTATACGAGGAATCCTGGATTAAAAACAGAGAAATTAACTTAGTTGTTTAACCAAAGCTGATGTCTATGAATGGGAATGAATTGGCATCAGAAAGACTATTTATTACAACATGTAATACTTCTTGTAACATGACATCAACTTGTTTTCATGCTGGAGAGTTTACATTAAGTTTATTTAACTGATCTGGCAGTATCAGGAGGAGGTACACTAATATACAATGAAACAGATGCTACAAGATTATATGAAGAATAGTTAATGCATATCAAATAAAAAGCAGTGCAAGTACTACAGAAAAAACACTGTTGCATGTTTGAGTTTTGTTGTCTGCAGGGCAATTCAGTGCAATTTTGTTGCTCTTTGTGTCATAAAATTGCTCATGCGCCACTGTCTTCTCAGTCCAATCTTGCATGCAAACCCATGTACAAAGAGACATTTTTGCTCCACATAGTGCTCAATTACATGAAGCACAAACAGCATAAGTAGTAATTTCCTAAGTGGTCTTCTAATGCAATTAAAATCCAACAAAACATTTAAAAACTCTTCTGCACACAGAGAAACCATTGCATGACAGCATTTTCACGATGCCTCGTAAACTCTTTATATATAAACTCTTATATTTAAAGGTGATTACCTTTTGTAATAGATCAACCATCACAGCAAGAGTGGATTTTTCAAGGCGATTTTCACACCAGTGTAACCTATGCTCTGGAAAATAGTCAGTTTATCCATTAATTAGTAGCTCAGAGAGTACAACATGTACTTAAAAAAACTGGTATTTTCCTTTTGTTGCAACCAGAAAAAAAGCTCTTTATAGACACTATTGCAGGACTTGAATGTCCTTTTTAAAGTTCAAATGTTGCGCCTGTGGAGCCCGGCAGGTGTCTGTCCTCCTTTACACATCTCACCATTGACATGACAAAGAATGGCCAAGAAATACAGACCTCATGTTACAACTTGTTACTTTTTAGACACCATGGGACCCTCTTAGTTTGGTATTTAAGCTGAATGGGATTGTCCTGTTTGATATAGGCTGTTTAATTCAGTGTGCACTGCATTGGGTAGCTTGCTGGTGTGAAGATAACATTTAATGTCCTCCTCCATTTAATGTCTCCTCTTTTGTACTTTTAAGCTGAGGAACAAGTTCATGAAGAAGTTGCCGAGAGATGCCGAGGCCTCCAATGTGCTGGTGGGGGAGGTGGACTTCCTGGACACGCCATTTGTGGCGTTTGTTCGTCTGCAGCAAGCTGTGATGCTGGGAGCCTTAACAGAGGTTCCTGTTCCCACAAGGTGGCTGAGATTTATGTCTGAACTCATAAATAGGAGCTAAGGTTGTAGGAAGATGCATCAGTAGTTGTCTAGGTTTGACTCAACTCGCGTCCCACTGAGAAAAATCTGGGAATCACTTTATATAAAATAAAAACGTCACAAATTGCTAATCTAATTGCACGATAAATGTCATGTATATGTTATGTTTTGTTTTGTTTGTGTTCACGTTAAATTAGAAAGAAATATAACACACCACTGCAATTTAAAGACTCAAACATTCCATTAGTGTTAAATCCACATCTGACAGAATTCAAAATTATGGACTTCACAAATGTTCAATGTATTGCGGAGTTAAAAAAAAAGATTTTGTAAAGTTGTTTCTTTTAATGTGTCCGACTGTTCGTTCTCTGCCGTTAGATAAATGTCATAAAGCGACACCGAACTGGTTTCTGCAGTGTTGTTATAACCAAATACGCATCAAGCAATTGTGTTTTCTGAAGAGATCAATCAATTGTGTTTGTCAAGGGAAATCGTACAAGGCACAATTCCAGGGAATTGTTTTCCCATCCCCTCAAACGAATGCATCATAAAACCGAATATGTCCATCAGATAGGCACAGAAAAATGTCACATGGTTGAATGGCACTGGCACTCCAGCAGTTAGCCAAGTCTCAGCAACACCACTGCTCCTGACATAGAAAAGTACAGATAAACAAAATTACCAATACAAATGATTTTGTTCCACGTACAGATTTCTATTCATCTTGCTTGGACCCAAAGGCAAAGCCAAGTCGTACCATGAGATTGGCAGAGCAATCGCCACGCTGATGTCAGATGAGGTTAGACTGCTATCAACACACATCATCATTGTGTTTTATCTTAATGCTGACAATTGTAATGCAACAGGCCATTTTCACTTAGAACAGGTATGCTTTAATCTTGTTTCCTTTCAACAACTACAGAAAGTCTAATAAAACAATAAAGGAGAAGTTCAGCATAATACCCTCTAACTGTATGATAATTACTTATTTTAGGTTGTTGTATTTAATTGGATTATGTTGTCAGTTGTTGCTTAACCCAGCAGAATTTCTGAACAAGCTACGGAAGAGGTATTTTGTTAACCCTAAGTACGAAAAGAACCATGTTACTTGCAATTAAAGTCAGATGTGTTCAGTAGAAAATTGTTAAAAAATGTAGTAGTTCTGGACAGCAGGTTCTTACTCTCCTCCCCATACATTATTCCTCAGATCTGATATTATAGTTCAATGCATGCTTTGAAGGGTCTCTTTCACACTTTAATGCCTTGTCTCTCTCCATTTGTGTTCAGATCTTTCACGACATTGCGTATAAGGCCAAGGACAGACAAGACTTGCTGGCTGGTATTGATGAGTTCCTGGATGAGGTGATCGTGCTTCCCCCTGGAGAGTGGGACCCGGCCATCAGGATAGAGCCTCCGAAATCCCTCCCCTCTTCTGACAAAAGGTCTATAAGCTAAAATTAAACTGTAAAACGTATCTGTATCAGGATTCAGCAGTGGAAACATACATTAAGGAAGCAAACAGATAGTCAATGCAAGAGTACATTTAAGAACAACCTTGTTGTATAAAAAAAAAAAAGAAATCTTAAAATGTCAGCAAGTACTAGACTTTCTGCACCTGAATGCTGTGTGTGCAGTAGCTACATTATGTCACAGAAACGCGGTGGTTGCAAAATCACTGAAGGGTGCCCAGCTGTACAGCACAGTGTGCATCACTGGGTTTTATTTAAAGCTGCAGTGGTACTTAGTAAAGCAGGACCTTCTCAGTTCTACTGTATGTGAGCACTGATATGTCAGGTTTATTAATCATGTGACACATATTTGCATTGTTTGATTGACAACACAAAAAAAGGCTATGACAACATGCAGACCAATTTTCATGCCAAAAAAAGAGAAGAAAACGACAGGCTGGGTAACCTTCAGTAGCTATTTAAAGTGTTTTAAATATATGATCTGCATCAGGTAACTGTGTTCATGTTATAAAGTGATAATCGGAGGTGAAGTGCCTGCCAGACTAAACAAAACTGTATTTTAGGAAAAACATGTATGCAGGAGGGGACCCTCATATGAACGGAGATATGCCTCATAGTGGAGAGGGTCATGGAGGAGGGGGACATGCTGTAGGGGAGGAGCTGAAAAAGACTGGAAGGTATGAAATAATTTTTATATATATATATATATATACACACACACACACACACACACACAGTAAATTCTTATATCTTGAAACATGTGCCCTCAGTGCTAATGATTCAGTGTTGCATTATGTCATGTTTTGTAATTATCTGCATATTAATACTTTGAATACATTTTCAAAATGTCTTTGTTGTGCTTAGTATTCCATGCTGTGGAAAGCACACCATTTTGTATTTCTGTTTTCAGGTTTTGTGGGGGTCTCTTGCTTGACATCAAAAGAAAAGCGCCTTTCTTTGTCAGTGACTTCACCGATGCATTCCACATTCAGGCCTTGTCGGCCACATTGTTTATTTACCTGGGAACTGTGACAAACGCCATTACCTTTGGTGGTCTGCTGGGCGATGCTACAGAAAACATGCAGGTCAGACTGAGTTCTTTAACCCTTTAACAGTTTGTTTACCGTTTATGTTCTGAATGATTCCCTAACTCTTCCCCTCCATGTGTGAAGGGTGTGTTGGAGAGTTTCCTTGGCACAGCGATCACTGGTGCGATTTTCTGTCTGCTGGCCGGCCAGCCTCTCACCATCCTCAGCAGCACTGGTCCTGTTCTGGTGTTTGAACGGTTGCTCTTCAATTTCAGCAGGTACCTTTCTCCATCCAGAGACCCGGTTGACTGATCATATGTGATTCAGGGCTTGAAAAGTACTTTATCATCATGCTAAACTTTGGCTGGTGACACTCAAAAAGCTCCAGACATGCTGGGTATGAATGTTATTTTTAATGCAGGTCATTCAGAGTTTTAGGGCCAAAGTTGGTGGGGGGATCCCTTGATTAATTAATTCTTAAAAACATTGCCTTGTCTTCTAAATAAATGTTAGTGAGTAAATCTACTGAAATGGCCACCATAACACTGGAGTGTGATGTGTAAGGCAGTGTGAAGTGTGAAGGCAGAGGTTAGTCGTGTATGTCATGGTTGTAAAAAAACAATGGCTATCTCTACATCTTTGCTAAGCACAAACCAGAACAGAAGGCATCAATAATTTGCTGGGGAGGGTAATGCCTTTTTTCATGTTTTGGAGTATCATAGAAAAATGTGTTATTGGCAAAGGGACTCCAGAACCCCTCTGGTAGCCCCTTAATTTAAAACAAACTGTCCCTAACCTAAATGGCAATAAACTAGAGCACGTTTTTCTCCCATCTCGGAATACTGTGTGGAGTAGCCAGACCCTCGTCTGCCCCGCAGCATGTGGATGGTCTGGCAAAGCAAGACTAGAGTGTCCCTAATACTCTGTCGTTTAAAACGAGAAATAGATTTGACTGACTGCTGTTGAATATTTGTCTTGTGCTTTTTCTCCAAACAGAGAAAATCATTTTGACTACCTGGAGTTCCGCCTGTGGATCGGCCTGTGGTCAGCGTTCTTCTGCTTGGTGCTCGTGGCCACTGACGCCAGCTTCTTGGTTCAGTACTTCACCCGGTTCACTGAAGAGGGCTTCTCCTGTCTCATCAGCTTTATCTTCATCTATGATGCCTTCAAGAAGATGCTCAAATTAGCTCACCACTATCCCATCAACTCAGAATACATGATGGAATATGTCACACAATATGACTGCCTCTGTATGGCCCCTGCTGTTCTAGGTGAGACGTTATACTTTGGGGCTTTGGTACATTGGTATCCAGTCTGAATGATAAGACACATTGATATTGATTAACCCATTGGTTGTTGCAGGCTTAGCTGCATTTTATAGTTAGAGAGAAGCATTGACTGTATGTCGATCAGAGCGGTGTAAAAACAGGGTTTGTAATGGTGTAATTGTTTAAAAGATTTGCCATTTTATGGAACATATGGTTGTAAGGAGGAGCAATTACAGCTTTATGGGCTGGTGAATTTTAGTTTGTTTTATTACAAATACTTTTATGGTATGATAATTACAATGCATTTTTTGTTTTGTTGAGAAAAAATGTACACTTGCTGTTGATCTTTTTGAATACGACACAGTAAGCTACTACATTTTAGTTTGTAATGGAAGATGGCAGATGAAGAGGGGGGCAGCCCTGAATTACTGGTAATCCCTTGCTGCTTTCAAAAATATATGACACACTTAATTATGCTATTCCTCCTGCTGCTCCACATAGACTACAGTGCTTACCAGGGAGGGGGAAGCAACAGATATTTACTTTTGACGAGTGAGCAACTGACACATCATCAAAATAACCTGGTGTAACACATACAGTAAGTCAGGGAAACTCCTGCCTGGCATTATAGCCAAGCTTGCAATCTACTTCCATGGATGGACATGTTGGTTGGTTGGTCTTTTGGCCCAGAGTGAGATACTGTAAATTCTTTCTTTTTGGCATTTTATGCATATTTAAGACAGCAACAGTAGAAAGAGGACAGGGAACAAGGGAGAGAGAGTCAACAAAGTTCCCCTGCAGAACTTGAATGGGGACATTGTGGTTCACAGTTGCCGTGTTAACCACTGATCGAAAAGGCCCCCGCACCCTCTTAGAGTGACATCTCTTAATGGGATTGCCATGAAATTTGCTACAGACTTTGGTGAACCATGATAACTACACACATGTTGGGATACTAACATTGTGGATATATGCTTTTAGCATGTATACGACATTTCAGAGATTGGCATTTAACAAAAAGGATGATTAAACCTGAATATAGCTGAGCTTAACAAACAGTACAGAACAATTTAGATTTATGAAAGTCTATCCAAGTGTGTAAACATAGAGCAAAAATTCAGAACAATTAAAAAATGACCATCAATTTAACAGTGCTATTATAGACATATATGGCGCTATTTTAAAATGGTTTTAGATAAAGTCTTGTTGCTTTGGAAACTTTTTTGTTTTTTGTAGTGTTAAAAACTAAAGTTTTGTTATGTTTTTGCAGAGAACAGTACAGACATCGTTGGGGATTCTTTAGAGGGTCCTTCAGTCTGGTATTGGAACAACACTGATCTGGTAAGTGTTCCATGTTTTTATTTTTGTCCTCCTTCGATAAAAGCCAAACTTCGTTAACTAATCAATTTTTATACCGGTACACAAAAATATAAAATAAAAACCTGTCCCTACCTTCCCCTCCCAAATCCATCCATGCAACCTCCAGCTGTTCAGTCTGTCACCAGAGAGCGGTTGTGCGTGTCTCAAAAGAAGTGTAACCATACTGCGACCACTTTCAGCTCGCCATTATGATGTGGGGGGATCTGTACAGATCAACTTTGGTCCACTAAACTATAACTGGAAAATCAACGTCACCAAGAATTTATTGAACAATAGAAAATAAATTTAAAAATAGAAAACATTAAAGGTATGGGCTGAAGTATGAAGTATGGGCTGTGTCTGGATGCGTCCGGATTTCAAGAAGCCCTGATATAGTGGCATGTGTCACGTAGCTTTCAGCTGTGAATGCCGTCCAGCAGAAAGCCACAAACTTAGCAGAAAACAGAGTTTCCTTGCAACTTTTGATCACAAAAACAAAAGCACATTGATGATGGGTTCACCGGCATTTAGGTAAGGTAGTCACTAGGGTAGCCATCCCAGATACAGTGAATCCCAAAGGATTTACTGTCACATTTACAGTATGTGTAACATTAAAACATTATGAAATTATAGCAACAATTATTTTGATAGCGTAGTTTTTATTGTAGGCCCAGTTAAGTATGCAACTTAATTTTATAAAATATGTAGTAGGGGTTCCATGCTCTGTCTATCTCTAATGGGTCCTTATCTTAAAAAACGTTGAAGACCTCTTGTTTAACTGATTGTATTAATTGGTCAAAATTCGTATTGTTGGTTAACGGTTAAACGGTTAATTAATCAGTAACATCCCTAACTTCAAGCACTGTTTGAACTGAAGGACTTTGGTCTGAATACTGCTGGAATTCTTTGACAATCTTAAACAGCCTTCTTGGTATTTTACATACCAACTGAGAGATAAAAAGACAATTGTAGAGGACAGTTGTGTTGTGTTTGTCAGTTCAACAATTTTACAGGGAAAATAGAACAGTCCGATAGCACTTGTTTCCTATTTAAGGTTATTGTGACACTAAGTTGGCTTGTTTTTCTCTGATAACTTTCACAGACCTTTATTATTTTGGAGTAAACACTCAGCTCAGTAAACACTCAGGTCTTCTCAGTCTCAGTATCTGTCACAGCGTTGATGCTCATTTGAATGAATATTTGTTTCTGATTTGATCATAATGTTCTTTGTTTCCTTTGTACAGCCAATGAATGCCACATGGTCGTCCCTCTCAAAGACGGAGTGCTTAAAATACAATGGAGAGCTGGTGGGCAAGGCCTGTGAGTTTGTCCCAGACATCACCCTCATGTCTTTCATCCTGTTCTTTGGCACTTACACTTGCTCCATGGGTCTAAAGAAGTTCAAGACCAGCCCGTTCTTCCCAACTACTGTGAGTCAGCCACACTGCACTAATTTTACCCAAGGGAATGATTTAGATGTGCAACCTGTTTGAACAGCAGATTACAGAGAACAGATTTGTCAAGTTTGTGTTACCTCTCACCCAGGTGAGAAAACTCATCAGTGACTTTGCCATCATCCTGGCCATCTTCATCTTCTGTGGAGTTGATATGCTCGTAGGAGTCGAGACTCCTAAACTTATTGTGCCAAGTGAATTCAAGGTGAGTCCTTTCCTGCCTAAGTGCTCATGCCAAATGCACAAATCAAGTTCATTTTGTTATCTGTGTTGCTTCATGGAACATTATATGCTTCCAATGGTTTACATCTGCATGTTTTAAATTGCTACAGTATGGTGGTTTGATTTCCAGCTCTTCCCGTCTGCATGTTAAAATTTACCTTGAGCATAGTTTTGCATACCTGTCTCCACAGCGGTGTGGAGTAAGGTCTAGCTACAACACACGTTATTTCTAGGATCAAAGAAAAAACTCTCAGGGTTGTCTGAATTTCTTTAAACCAATCACAACCATTTTGGGCTAAGGTCCAGACGTAGTGAAGGTGGTTCTACAAAATGGTCTCGGGAAGGAACTTTTTTCGGTAAAGCATTTGCAACCCACAAAAGAAAATGCCACATACAATATTACAGAAAGTTAACTGTTCACACAATACAGTAACGTGAGTTATTTAAATTAACTGGATACATGGTTTAATGTAATTTGCCCTTACCAGTGTATTGCCGGGTGCATTCTGTCCATAGCAATCACAACCCATTGGTCTCAAAACGTCCCAGTTAGATAGAAAATTCCATAAACATATTCTTTGTAAATCATTCCAATCATTCGTGACAGAGCCAAACAGGCCTGCCTTATGGCACAATCCAAATCTTTTTTAAAACCTTCCATTTTCAGCATGAAGCTTGCTAGCTCGTAGTTTGTTGTTGTTTCCCGTAGCGAAGGGACTTGAGAATGGCAACACACAGAGAGCAGAAGTTGAGGGGCAAACCTAACATGTCAAGTTTAATCCTAGAAATGAACTTCCATAGATTAAGACTACTTTGAGCAAGACATTGATCCCCACAAGTGCTCTGTGTATGAAGAAGTCCCTTTGGACAAAAAAACTGAACAAATTACATCAAATGAATGTGAGGGAATTCAATCTAATGAGTGTGCTAAAAAGTCATCACAAATGTAAAGTGATTTCATAGTTTATGGGCTAACGGAAACAGTAAAAGATAACAATTTCTTCCTCCTTCACAGCCAACAAGTCCTAACCGGGGCTGGTTTGTGCCCCCTTTTGGAGGAAACCCCTGGTGGGTTTACCTGGTGGCAGCTCTTCCTGCCCTGCTGGTTACCATACTAGTTTTTATGGACCAACAGATTACTGCTGTGATCGTCAACAGGAAGGAGCACAAGTTGAAGGTAAATAAGAAACCTCCTCAATAAAATGTGTATTTTAAACCAGGTGGTAATTTGTGACCCAGGAGATGAAAGTATCAGAAATGCTAAATGTCATTCCTTAAAGGTCCAGTGTGTAACATGTTTAGTGGTTTTATTGGTGTTGCCTGTTCACAAACTTGTCCTTTTTCATAAATGTTTACCACCACCATCAATTCCAAGTATTCCATTTATTTTTTCACATTTGCATTTGCATCAACTTGGGTAGATGCTCCATATTCATGTATCATCTTGAAGTATGTTAGCCTGTAAGGGACATACAGGACATACTGCCATGCTTTTTACATTGTTGCTGTCACATGATAAACTCATAGATGCTGCTAATGCCGGCAAGTTTGAAGAAGGAAACATGGAAGACCACACACATTAAAAATCCAAATTTCAGGAACAGGAGTCTTCTTCTTCAACCAGAAAAAGAAAAAGGATATTGAAAATAGCAAGAGACCGGCCTTTTAAAGTGTGAAGGCTACTATGGCTGTAATACGTACTTTGAACTGTGTGGTGTGAGAGAGCTGACTGTATGATCTCAATACTAAATGGGAGAAATTCCTACACATTGGACCTTTAATATGATACAATACAGAACGTTTGTGTGCTGTATATGAGGTGAGGCAGCGGAAGGTTGGGAGTCATTTTTGTTAAGATCTTGAACAGATGGAAGGATTTGTATTGGCAATTGACAGTTTTTATAAACATTTAGGGCAGCATATGAGTTTGCAGTATAACTTCCATGATCAATTGCTGTGGAATGCTTAAAATCTGCATTTTGTGTTTAAATTAGAGTTTCAACAAAACAAAAATAATTATTTGCCGTTAAGTAGTCTTTTTCTTTCTGTTTGTCTAACTTGATTTATGGGAAGTAGGGATTTTCATGTGTTTCCCACAACATACTGCAGTTTGTACAGGACACTCACTACCTTCACACTGTAGTTAAATATTGTTTTCATTTTTCTCGTGGGAGTGAGAGATGTTTCATGGCAGTGACTGAACACAGTTTGGTTCAAAAAGCAACCACTTGAGAATTTCTTTCTTTTATTTCTATGACTCGTTGCTTTAAAGATCAAAAATTCCTCTTCTGTTGTTTTTTTATTCAGCATATTATACTATAAAACATATAGAGCTGTTTGCTGGGTTTTAGCTTTGCCTTTATCTGCAGCCGTGCTCTAAATGCTAGGCTTGTTTGAGAAGATACCCTCACATTCTGGATGTCCAGCCAGACTAATATGTTACTACTTAGGTCCAAGCGCTCAGCTTGATCTACTGGCAAGTTGTTTTCCTTCAAGCATTTTGTTTCCGCAGCGCGCCTAGCTCTCAAACCAGCGCACATTTTTGTCGCACAGGATGATGCAATGCACTCAGCAAGACAGCGAGGTCTGCTAGGGTCTCATCTCAAACAAACCTATTTTTCATGCTTGATCATGCACATACATGACCTTAGACTTTTTTGTTTGTTGTCTTGTACCAGAAAGGGGCAGGTTACCATCTGGATCTGTTCTGGGTGGCCGTTCTGCTGATTATTTGCTCCTTCATGGGTCTGCCGTGGTACGTGGCTGCCACAGTTATCTCCATCGCTCACATCGACAGTCTGAAGATGGAAACCGAAACATCGGCTCCTGGAGAGCAGCCTAAATTCCTGGGTGTGAGGTAAGACTGGTACAATATGTTATCCAACTTGAAACAATCAGACAAAAACAATCAAGCTGATAGCAGCTCAGATTTTTTTCATAGAATACCCAAATCTTGTCTGGGAATATTAGAGCATTATATAAGGATTAAATGTAAAAGGCAAAGGAGTCACATTCATGATAACTGATTCGTAGTAAATTACATTTACCCTGTTGCTATAGCACCATCTGTAGGTGAGATGGCAACAGATTTTACAGAATTGCTCAAAAGTCAACATCTACATTTTTTTTGCAGTTGACAAAGGACAATTTAGTTTGACAAACCATGCTAATAGAGAGCAGAATAACATTTAACACACAAATGGATAACCTTTGGGACTCATCGAAATAGTCCATGCCCCAAATTTGATGAAGATTGACAACAGTCATAGGAGGATTGTTGAAAATTGTGGAAATGTGTGTGTGGTATATACTGAAAGAGTAGCTTTGAATAGGCATGTAAAGATACACTCAACTCAACATATTCATTTATGTATATAAACTGCATAAAACAGCAGAGGTGTGTTTTTATCAAAAGTGCAACTGAAATAGTCCATCAGTCACTCAATGTACTCAAGTTAATTTGCGGTGTAAAAATAAAACATGTTTTTGTACATGTACCTATTGTGTTCATTAATAGATGGTTAAGACACTGGGATTTCTTACTGTTTTTTGTTAGCTTTCTCATCTGTTTAGTGATGTCCTCCAGAGCCTCCTGATGTGCCAGCTGTAAGCTGAACTAACAAACTCTTGTAACATCTACTCCAACTTTAAACTTCCTACAAATGTTGGGGTTTCCTTTTTTTTGGACAAAACTGAACAAGCCTTTGGAAATGATTAATATTCTTAAGTAATCAGCATCATTATTTAGGCTTTTCTCTGACTTTATTATTGTAAGAAAACGAGGTAAACATATTCAAATCAAGACATTATATAAGCAGGCATTGTAATAACTATTTTCCCTCTTTTTTGTTTTTTTACAGAGAGCAGAGGGTCACTGGTGTGTTGGTGTTCCTCCTGACAGGACTGTCTGTATTTATGGCACCTATTTTAAAGGTAATTGATCAGATTGTCTTCTGTTGTTAGTCATTATGTGTCTCAAGTTCAATCTTTGAATTCTCAAAATTACTGTGGCAGATGTTGGAAACGAACACAAAACAATGAGTATTGCCAAACTCTCCTAACTTACAGATTTCAGCTCTAGCCAGTGAAAAGAAATAAGCGGAGAAATCAGGCCAATTACAAAAAATCTGACATCATGTTGATGAGCTCGTCCAGTTGCGTTGGGTAAAGGATACAGGTTCTCATCGGCTAACTGTTAGCCAATCAAATTCAAGCAGCTTAGCTCGTTGAATAGTAATGAGAACTGGCACAAATTGAGCTGAGTCTTCCCGTAGGCGTTCTATACCACGGTTGAAACAAGGGAACCAAGGCATTCTTTACATAAAATCTTTGACAGAGTCCATGGTAGAACTTCAGACATTACCACACAGTAAGGAAATACGTGTGGCAGGGCACCTTTAAAACTGATGGTACATACATAATAAGACATAAACTGTCATTTCTATATTGGCCTGTCCACAAACTTCTACACTAAATGCTGCATACTATATGCAGTATGCTGAGGTCAGCAGTCAGTGGAGCAAAAGCTCTGAGCAAACATTAACTTGAGACAGTGTAACCAGTGACACAGTGTAAAATGTGGGATTATGGCAGACTCATTAACCTTCATCTCCTAATACTGAGAGACCAGTCTGGTTCATACATTTGAAAATGTTATTAAGAAAAACTATGAGTATTTGTGTTCGGCATTGAGGCAATATGCAAAAGAAAATGTTTATAGAACAACTGCCAAAATTTGCAAAACCTGATAAAGGATTCTATAATATGATAACATTGTCTTACTGTAGCTACATTGCTTAGCAAAAAATGCCTTCTCCCAACTTAATCATGTTATTAAAGTCTAACTACTTCCACTTTGGGTTTCAAAGGTAATATTAAAATGAAAATTTTGATATACCTAAAAGTCATTGAAGCAACTTGTACTTGAACAATGAGCTGGAATGGCTGATTTGTGTTTTTGTCCACGTTAAAATAATTAGCTTTTGTCCTCTCTATTTGACCTAGTTTATCCCCATGCCTGTGCTGTATGGAGTGTTCCTATATATGGGGGTGGCCTCTCTGAATGGAGTGCAGGTAAATCTTACAAAGATTTCTTTCATAAAATAAAATGTGTATATTGTAGGGTTGAGCAATGGAAACTAATCTGGTCGAACATTATTGTCCTCGCTCACATTTCATGTTAGTAGTATTTAAACCTTCTTCATTAAAAAGGAATCTTTGAGTATTCAAGAAACAAACCAGCGACTACCCGTTTCTTGGATATATTCATTCATGCAGTGCATCCTGTCATGTGTACTTGTACTGCTTTCCTTCTGCAGTTCATGGATCGTCTCAAGCTGCTTCTGATGCCAGCAAAGCATCAGCCGGACTTGGTTTACCTGCGACACGTCCCCCTCAGGAAGGTCCACCTCTTCACCTTCATTCAGATCCTTTGCTTAGCTCTTCTCTGGGTCCTTAAGTCCACTGTGGCCGCCATTGTATTCCCTGTCATGGTAAGAGTGCTTTGTATTAAGATTTGTATTAAAAGTTAATATTTGAAAGACTTGTGTTTTTAGGCTGCAAATGACCAATAATGTTTATGTCAAATTATCTTGATACTAATAAAAGGTTACTAGTATTTCAGTATCTTTGACCATATTACTATAGTTATTCCTTGTTGATTATTCAATAAGTTTTGTCTGGGAAATGGAAAGAATAATGAGAGATGCCTGTCACCAATTGAGTGTTGTCATTTTAAAGGCTGAGCATAAAAATGGAGTGATCAGAGATAAAAGCAGCTCAGTCGAGTCAGCCTGACATGATCAGACTGAATTTTGACTACACTGAATTACACTGTGTACAAGTGATATGCTTAATTCACGTGTAAGAGGTTTATTTATATCAGTGATAAACCAGTGCCGTTTGTCATGGTGGTTTTATTTACTCCAGTTCAGGGTCACTAACACAGCCCCCAAGACTTTATTGCACTTGTAACTGTACTTTGAGTTATAGTTATCATTCTGTTCTAAGGCAGGGAGTGACTGTGAGAGGATTTCTCACAAACTGTAACTTGCATTGTTTCGTGAATTTAAACGCTCACCAGTGTATAACTATGATTTGTCAAATATGATGTTAAGATGTGCATCGTTTATCACTTATTTAATATACTTAAAAATAGTGTAACTTTTAAAGTTGGTGTTGTAAAGTATGTTTAGTATATTCGCTATTTTCAATACGTTTTTTTCTTAAAATTTAAATGATCATTACAAGTTTAGAACTACCAATACCCAGTTTGATATTGGCTTTTCCTCCATCGCACATTTAACATAATGTTTTTAAGTTGTGCTCAAAGTCTTTATTAACCTAGCTTTTTACTCCAACATCAGCTCATTTTTATATTTATATATTGAATTTTGTACATTTACTGTAAAAAATAATAATACATAGACCAGACTGATCAGTTATTCCACAAGTGACCTCCCATGCCACTCTAATCCTCTTCTTCTTCTGCGTTTAGATCCTCGCTCTGGTGGCCGTCAGAAAAGTGATGGACTACATGTTCTCCCAGCATGATCTCAGCTTCCTGGACGACATCATCCCAGAGAAGGACAAGAAGAAGAAAGAGGACGAGAAGAAGAA
This sequence comes from Etheostoma cragini, assembly GCF_013103735.1. Taxonomy (NCBI): domain Eukaryota; kingdom Metazoa; phylum Chordata; class Actinopteri; order Perciformes; family Percidae; genus Etheostoma; species Etheostoma cragini. Next base: position 25,312,588 of record NC_048411.1, on the reverse strand, counting down.
AAAGAAAAAACAAGGCAGCATAGACAGCGATGCCGAAGACGTAAGGATTTAGAATTTACAGTTTCAACACAATACTATGCAACAAGCAAGTATCTTTGCAAACAAACAAGCAAATGCCTAATTTTTTTACGTAAGAGCCCGTCCCCAAGTCTTTGAACTTCACCAACCAACAACCTCCAGCCCTGTTCCCAATTCCCAGTTTTCTCTTCCTTTGCAGCAGCGTGTACTCATTTAAGTGTTTACCCACTGGTTAAGAAAATATCCAGGTTTACAGATGTCAGTTTTCTTGCTTAATTTTTGGAGTTGTTCTATGTGTGTGTTCTATATTTTTGCATTTCTAATATTCAGGTTCAGATGTCTTTAGGATAAAGATATACTCAAATTGGAAGATAGTCCTCACTCTTATAGACAGTGTTTTAGTGTTTTTTAAGTGATTGGGTCCACTAACTTTCTAGTAACAGACACCCGACTCGGCACCAGGGTCCAAATTGAATTGGGAAATAGTTTATTTTGTTTTTTGTTTGGTTCCACTGCAATTATGGATCGGGTCTGTTTTTTTTATTTAACTTAATCATAGATTTGGCATTTGGGGAGATTTTCTTTTTTTAATGGATGCATTTCAGATTGAAGGAAGACTTCTAGCTGGAAGCCAGACAGATCCGTGGTCAGCATTGGTTTAGATGATGATGTTACATGCAAAATGTTAAAACTATCAAATAACCATTTAAAGGAATTAAACTACTTATAGATTAAATCCTATAAATTACCTGGTCCAAATTCTCAATGGATAATTTGGCACATCTTTAGAAGAGCTGAATGTGTTTTTCCCGTTATGTCCGCAGTACGTAGTTAAAGTAACTCCTCTCCCAAGCCAATCTGTTCTGAAGCTTGACATCAATTGGTTAAATTGTTATTAAGTCTCAAGTAATAAGACAGGCAGAACGGTGGACTTTTCAACGACATCAGAAACTTCTCAGAGCCATGTCACATTGCTTATTTTGCCTTTGGCAACAAGGATATCAAATAGACCCAGAGATTCAAGATGCATCACCAGCAGCTGTGTATTCAATAGTTTGCAATTGCATTGCATTAGAGTATGCAGGTTGTCACAGGTTTAGTAAAATGAATGTGTGTGTTAATGCTAACCCCCTTACACCCCCAGAAGGCTTGTCTCAGGATGTGTTTCCTCTCTCCAACAGTCTGACTTTCCTTACAATGAGAAAGTTCCCAGCATTAAAATCCCCATGGACATAATGGAGCAGGAGCCTTTCTTAGGGGATAAGGCCTCTGACAGTGAGTAGATCTAAGCTACCTGCAGAACTGGAGGGAAATACTTCTTCGTCTTGATCCTGCTCCTTTGTTCAGTGTGTCTGGAGAGTCGATGTTTGTCTTTACTCGCAGCACGATATTAACATTCCTTCTTTGCCTTTCTCTTGCTTTATCCTTCACCGCAGTCCTGTCTCTTGTTCCAGAACGTGCATGAAATTAACTCACTCACTTCTCCTTTTTTAAACTTTTTTTTTCTTGGATTGTGATGCCATGATTTTATTTGTCTTTATTTGTCAAATTTGTGCTTGCTGGAGCTAAACCTTTTCTTCCGCAGTTTACAATTTCAACCTACATATTCATTGTTGATTCATTGGATCTTTTTTAAGGGGCTTGTTGAATTTTTGACTTGGCACTTGCTTCAAACTTTTTATTTTAGATTTATGTGAAAGAGACTGTATCACTGAAGATTAGCACACCTACATCTAACTTTTGTTTTTATATGTAATTATGTAGTTTAAGGAACATTTGAAAAAATTCCCATGTACTACATTAAATCAACTCACTTGCTCATGTAGTATCATCTACTACCAGTAGGTGGCACTTACCATATGGTCAGGTAAAAGGATGGCTCACAGGAATAGATCAACAAAAAGTACAATGGAGTACAACAGTTTTATACAGTTACACTATCTACTTAGGAGCGACAAACATTAACAGCTAACTGCAAACTGTTGGGTTTCGGTGGAGCATTACTTAAATAATGCTACTCATTCATCATTAACTTTTGTACTAAATGTAGGAGGGATGGTTTAAAAACTAAACATATTGACTTTAAATAGATGTTTTAATATATTCTGTACATAAGTGTGCAGGTTGTCTATCCATCCACACCATTGTAGCAGCTGATTTTACTGGCTGGTTACTCCTCTCCTCTCAAACTGTTTTTCAGTGATATCAGCTGCTGTTGTGTTTTGATTGGACTGAAAACCTGCAGACTTAGTTGCTCGTCCGTAAAAAACAAAAACTTTAAAGGGTGTCAGTGAAGACCAAACACATTATCTGGGCTACATGCACAATAATGGCTCTTTTTTCCACAGGAGATAAATCCCCATCATTCCTTGACCGACATACATCGTGCTGAGCAGCTTCGCTACTACCAGGCCGACTGCTTGTCCAGGTGAGAGTGTTTGCAGCTTACCTCACATACCGAACGTACTATTTTCCACAGCAGCCATTCTTGACTTGTCAGCACGGAAGAAATTGAAAACTTTAACGACGGCTCAATTCCACCCAGTATCCCAGTAAGCTGTTTCAGTGAATCAGCATGCCCAATACCAGGGCCTCTCCTAAGTGGAATGCAGCCATCATCAATGGTTTTGAATACAATTGTGCTTTCACTACTATGACATGTCAACATGTCTGCTGTGACAAAGGTATATTAAATGCTAGAGAGGGAACAAAACTAAATATAGCTGGCACTGATTCTGCATTAAAGGTTGCGAAAGGTCAGAAGGCGAGCTAACTAGCTAACGTACATATTAATGCTAGTCTGAATTTTAAAGGTCAGCAGAGTTAATTACTTTACCTATGGCTGAAGTACATTGTTTCAGTAGCTAGATTTCTTTAGGCCACCTTTTTTGAAGTAAAATTCTCATTACACACTCAACACCCATTTAATTGTGTGCACGATGAAGCGGGGGAAAATATATCTGCAGCTTGTGCGGGGGGATGGGGGAGGGGAGGACCCTATGACATGCATGTGAGCAGTGATGAGCAGTGATTGACACGCAGGTAGACCCCCCCCGGCCGTGATTGGTACATCTGAACAGGGAGCGGTGAATTTTTGCAGATCACACTACAGGCGCTAGGTGGTGCCAGAGGAGCCAGATTTTTAAAGTTAGTTTTATAAGGCTTACCTACTGCACCTTTTAAGATGTGGGATACTCCGGTAAAATTCATGTTTTAGAGAAATTATTTAAACATGTATACAGCGCATTTGGGGTATGTGTAAACAAACCAACCAGCCAACCGTTTGCAAGGCTTCAGACCTGATAAGAAAAAAAAAAACACAGCTACTTTTAAACATCATAAAAGACTTGGATATCAACAGGATATTGGATATGTGCACTCATCGCTACGCCAACGGGAATATTAATGGAATACTCACGCTCATTAGCCATGTAAATAGGAATATTATGTGCATGTAAACGTAGTCAGTGTGCTTCATGAGAGAAGCACAATGTATGCAATGACAGAAGACAATTAGTCTTAGAGAGGCAGAACAAGCCTTAGAGCAATGATTATAATACTCAAGATGAGATTATGTTTTCTCCGTCATGCCCACAACCTCTCCCAAAGATCCACTGGTATGGAACTGTATTACCCCATCTGCTCTCTGATTTTTGTACCAGTGCTGATGAAAGAGGATTAGTGTTTGGAATAATGTGTGAAATACCAGCTGCGATCACAGCACATCTGTGATGCCGACAGACAATTTACAAGATTTGTTTTCTCTCTAATTGGTCTTCAGCTGTAGAGATCAGAATGGAGGTTTGCTTTCGTTCACATGGCCAGTAACGAAAAACACATTCTACTGACTGAATTACAGTCTATGTTAATATAATATTTTTTTTTTTTTTACAATTTTATTCTCTTTAAGTCAAACATTGATAAGTAAGTAAAGCTTTAATTGGCTACATGTTGACAAAGAAATAGCCTTAATCTCATCTTCTGGGAGGAATTGCAGATAAAATTAAGGGAAAACTCAGATTGGAATAGTTAATAGTTTGTTCATTTTTTGGAAACACTTGTAAGACTTCTACATAGACATTTTATTTATGTTGTTTGACATTAGTGCTTTTTATATACAACACCTTTGTATTCACATACTTAATAATAGTCCAGTCTATTCTACCTTTATTTCTCCAGTTTTGTTGTACTTGTTCTTAACTGTTATGTCTATTGTTTGTCAATTACATTACAGGTCAGGTAGGAGTCAGCGACATTGAACAGTTTTGAAAATGAATCTGGTAGTGTTGACAATGGCTGCTTCCACCCCCCTCTAAAGCTAATCCTATCCCAAACCAAATTGCTTTGAGTCAGATGCCATCAGGAACCATAAAACCATGATTGCTGATTGTATTATTGCCTTGACACAATGTGCCAAAACACAATGTTGTAAAGCATCAAAATATTAAAATATTATTTCAGAAATTACATGGCACAAGTACTCGGATAACACAACAGCCTACTACAAGCTACATGTTCAATGTTAGGGGACTACGGTCATCTGTTAATAAGAGACAGAGGAGCAGTTGCATTCATTCTTTTAAACCCTTATATAAACTTTGAAAATCATAGAAAACATGCAGTTGTTAATCACACCTTGACTTTGTTACAGAGAATGCAATGATGAGTGTCATAGGGATCTCCGGTAGTGAATCTGGGGGCAGAAATCGGCAATCGGCAAAAAATAATCAGTTTCAGTGTTTTAGAGTAAAAGCGGCACCATATGTGTATATTATACAACCATTCTGTAATCTAGGACTGATAAAAAGACTGCCCTGGCTGTACTTTTACTACTAAGTTAAAGGGAAGCTGGATTTGTTGTTTCTTTTATAGAAATCTGAGATTTTTCACCAGTTTGGCAAGGAGAATTAGCTTGGAAATCCAGACCCAAATCCGAAAGATTAAGGGTCTGGCATCAATTAATGAAAGTTGCCCATCTCGAGGGGTGGCGTCAAGCGTGCATACCAAAATCTCACTGCACGCAATTGGATAACACTACAACCAATCACAACAACACACGGGGTGACGTGTCCAAAGCCCTATTCGCTTAGCTACCAGCGGAGCTAACCTGTAGATTAAACTGTTGTAATTTTTTTAGCTCGCCTCTGGCCCGCCTATATCAGATACACCGATGTGATTGGTGCAGCTCGTCTACATGGGTATAGTTAATGAGCAGCATTACTCAATGCCAGAGTGACTCGCTGAGCAAATTCAAATTGTGCTCCCCCAAGAACTCTGGGATTTCCAGGGTAACGGAGAATGGCAATATAATGTTTTAATGTAAAGTCTTAAACAATTCAAGATTCAACACTCAAGATTCCTTTTATTGTCATTTAGCAAAACAGAAAAGTAAAGCGTGAACAAAATTACGAGAATGCTCCTTTTGAAAAACAACACAGATAAAAACAGGGTAATAAAATAAATATATAGTACAAAATAAATAATTTCCAGCAGAATGTTTGTCCTTACAGTAATCAGAAAGTGTATATTGAAACTTGGACTTTTTTTTATCAAAAAATGGTAAAAATTATGTTTGTCCATGGCATCAAGGAAATTATTTTTTCAGTGTAGTCCGTAACCCCTCTCATGTCTGTACAGTAAATAGCTTGTAGCCACAGCCAGTTATTTTAGCACAAAGACAGGCAGCGACAGCTAGCTTGGCAATAAATAACACAAGTATCTTGATTGTGTAGCTTTCTTTTTTTTTTGACCGGGATAGCCTGAGCAAAAACTGAAGTGTGACAACAAGTTGTGGTTTTTACGGGGAGTTATGGACTCGACTAATTCTTGGCCTGGGAGCCATGACTTTCTGTAGTCTCCGCTAGCAGGCACCTGGTCCTGTCTCGCACACAACTGCTTGTTATTCTACGAATAATCATTTTCAAACTTCGTTTTTTGTACTGATTACACAAACGATGAAATTAAATATAACGATTTTGGCTGGCTCTAGCTACACATTTAGTGTAAAAACACAACACTATCTATTTCATGATCTTTTCATGTATATCTTGCCAAGGGGAGCGAATAAGTTTTTGTTCCCAAAATGTCAAACTACGTCTTTTAACACCACATCTCAGCATGTGTCGTCCTAACAATGAAATGTATTATTTTTTGTTTTAGTCATGAGACGAGTCCGCTGAAGTCTGTGCCTCAGATTACAATAGACATGGACCCAGACGATGAGAACGCGTTCTACTGGAAGAGCAGAGGATCTGAAACGTCTCTTTAGAGCACCCAACCAGCGCGACTGCTGACAGGCAGCTCCGGCAACACCCGCGAGATAACTTTTACTTTCCTTTTAAAAACAGTGATTTCAGGACTTTGATCCAAGTATGTGCTATATGGTCTTAACACCACACACTTTAAAAAAAACAGCTTTCTTTTACTAATGAAGTCATTTTAAAACCATTTCTTTTCTGACTATCTTCTCCTGGTGTTTTTCCTCACTGCTCCACAGTAAACTGACACATGTCACTCCTTACTTTCATTCTATGCAACTCTTCCCAACAACAGTAAATGTTGCAGCTCTCTGACCACGCATGACATGCCCTGCTCGCTCTTTTTATATAAATATATATATAAATATTTGTCAGAGGTTTTATATAAATTGATTTAATAACATTTTTCTGTGGCAGATTGTTTTTTTATAGTTCTACCTCTTGTTTTAGATTAAAAGCTTACTATGAACAAATGCAACATGTTGATTTTTGATGCAGCATGGGGTTTTGATATTATCTCTATCTGTTTTGTAGATATGAAATGATTCAGAAGATTCACTGTATTATAGCTCGTGAAGGAAATATGTGAAAATAGATTATATTAAATCAATTAACAGTTAATTAACGATGTATATTTGTATGTGCAGGCCAGGTAAATATTTTTATTTACACTTTTTGATGCAGTTTTGATCGCTTCACCCTCTCATTCTAATGTTCTGAGTCTTTCAAGTGTTCACTTCAAAGCTTTTGTTATTCTTTTAAGTTCAGTCTTTTTATTTTTCTTCTCTATTTTTTAATGATTGTTTTGTGTGTATGTCAGTAACTTTTTCTCATGACCTTCACTTCATTCTTTCTTTGGGGTTAGAAAACAGTACACCGATACATTCAGTAATTACCAGATTTTCCTCAGCCAAACGTAAACTCTAACTAGGAATGCATATCATATATGATCGCTTGTGCTGCACACACTACTTTACCGAAGTGGCTTATAAGAGATGGATCCAGACTGATTTATTATTGTAACGACTTGACAGGGGGAATCCTATCAGTGTAAACTCCTTGCAGCAGGTTTATTTCTTTTTGTCTCAGATGCTGATGGAATTATCTGATCTGAAAATGGGATCATACATTTCTTTTTTATTTATATTGAAGGATGGGTTTGAATTTTTTCAAGTATCTCAATACAGTATTCACATGCAGTACTGTTTGTACAGTACATTATGGGAGTTAATTGTTGCTTCCTGTACTGGCTGTGACATCATAGACATATCTGCATAGATGCCGCATTATGTGTCTATGGTGACATCCTCACTAAACAACTAGAGCAACTAAACTGGGATACAGGGGGGAAACCATGTAGAAATCCATAGTTATAGTCACACATACAGATACAATGAGGTTAATTGTCTTTATTGGACAGTTGTTTTCTCACGTTGATACTTTATTGGTGTACGCCGTAGTAGTTAATTTTCAAAGCTAGAGCACGTGTTTCCATCATCATATTTCTAATTCAAGTCCCCTTGGTGCTTAAGAATGGTAAACCTGCTTACAGTGTTTTTTTTTTAAACATAGTTGTTCAACGCTACGTTTACATGTGGTCGGCTATTTTCACAAACTGACATTTCAACCTCTCTGCTTTTAAAAATAACATTGTTCACTACTGTAAGTTTTGAGAACAATGTACAATGAACAATTTGTTCACACGTACCCGTGTGTATATATGTCATCAATGCCGTCTAGAGCATGCCAAACCTGTAGAAGCAGTGTAATGAGAAGCTCAAACCCACATTAGCCAATCAGAATCCCCAAAATAGCTAAAACAGTAACAACTCACTTCCTCTCTCTTCTCTTCCTCACTTCCTTGGCTGCCTTAACCTCCGTTTGTCTCAGTTTACATGCAAACGTGCAAACAAAGTTTTCCAAAATCTCCACTCTGGTTGGAGTTTTTAGAAAGAATCGTTTTCACAGGAGTTCTCGTTTGCGTGTAAACGAAGGGAAATGAACAAAAGGAAATGTTTCATGTGCACATTTGGCATGTTAACATTCTGTTAAGAAAGACTCCAAACATACCACAGTTCATAGAGCTTAATCTCAATCTGTTAAAATGATGTACAAACTATCCACTGTCCCATCCAGTACTATCTACTAAAGCACTGTTTGTCATTACAGTATCCCCACTTTATCTCTAAAGGACTCCCTGAAGCACATTCTCACTTGGATGTTTAACTCTTATATGAAAGTCTACTCTGTCTTCATTACCACTATAGACATCAAATTAAACTGTGTGATTAATGAGCCGCCTTCCTGCTCTGTAAATCATGTACATAAACGGCACGTTGGCTGAAACCAAAATGTGACAAGTTACTTTGCACCATCACGGTCCATTGCGTTTAGTTTGCTTCAGTTTATCAGCCGAAATAACAACATAATTTATACTCCACATCAGTGTTTTTAGACAACAGCAGCGAGGGGGAACAATTGTGACTTAATGTCTGAGACATATATGTGGGAAGTTGTTAGTTTAAAGTGTACCGTGTCACTATTTCAGGAGAAAAATCTACATCAAATGAAAAACTTGATGTTAGTTTTTGCATACGGAATAAATACTGATACGTTTGCTTTGATTAACTTTTTAGAAACAGGTGAAATTAATTATTTTAGAATTTATATTTTTCAAATGAAATGTCTACTGAAAATAAACAGAATTGTCAAACAGTGAGGGTTTGCTGTTTTTTTTTTTTACTTTAAATTTGAATGTCACCATGTACAGTCACATTAATTGCTAGATATTTTGTTGCAGTATTATAAATTGATATGCCATATACAGATGAAACGATTAGTCAATCTACTATTTCAATAAAGTCATTTTTCCGCCAATCACTAATTCATTTACCCTTTAAGCCTGTTGAGTACATAAAACAAGATATTTAGCAAAATCAGCTTGGGTTTCGGAAGATTTTACGGCAGACTATAATACTGGTTTTGAGTATTTTGTGACTTCTTACTGGCAAAGTTTCAAAATTAGGTTAACTCAATTATGTCAGTGAGCGAGTGTGTTTGCCGCTGATTGACACCAAAGGAAATATAGGAAATTTGAGTTTAATTGCCGGCAGTTTTAGAAAATCATGATGCAATCATCGTCCGTCTGACTGCAATCTCTTTCTTTTTTCTGCACTCTTTTATTATTTCCTGTTAGTTCAAACATCTGCAGGGTATCTGCACACACACCATACCATGAATAGACGTTTATTGTATGTGTATGTGTAACAATTAGTACATAGTATGGAATGAGGCTAAATTTCCACCAAAAACAAGGCCTTGTTATTAACATACTGAACAGCCTTTTAGTTTCGGGTTCAATCAGTCAAATTAGTTATTTTCCCTTCATTTTCAGATCTCTTTCTCCACATTTAAGTACAGTATCTGTAAATTAAAGCAACAATACTGTACTACCTTAACCCCTTATTGTCAGAGTTTTCTAATAATTACTGGTTGAGTAACGCCCTCTGGTGTCAGTCCGGGTGCCTTACAACACACAGGAACAGGAGTCCTCAAAAAGACTTCCCCTGAACTTCGCAGGTCTTCATCAGGCTTCAAATCAGGAAATCAAAACAACTGAAGTTGGTCATTTGCACGTTTAAAGAAAAAATGAGGTTTTGTCATAAAAAGTCGTAGTGTGTCATTAAAACGTCAAAATGTCAGAGTATAAAATGTAATAAAATAATCCCAGTATAGTATGTTATAAAAATGTCACATAAAAGTCATCTATATAGTATGTCATACAAATCATAAGTAATGATCTAAAATGTCATAAAAAATCATAGTATAGTAAGTCACAAAAATGTTATATAAAAGTCATAGTATGTCTTAAAAATCTTAAAGTCATAGTATAATATGTCATAAAATAATCATAAAAAGTCAAAGGAATCAGGAGCAATTAGTAGATAAACACCCTTTACAAAATTACTTACTACTTCACACTGAATAACATTCACACAGATATACGGAAATAGGCAACTGCTTTTTGTTTCCACTAGAGGGCTAATGAGCTGTGGAGGAGAGATACTGTGTGTGTGTGTGTGTGTGTGTGTCTGTGTGTGAGAGAGAGAAAGTGAGATAGAGGGAGTGAGTGTGTGTGTATTTAAGGTACAGTTTGACATTTGGAACTTGAAAAAACGGTAATTAGGGCTCAAGCACCGACAGCAAAGGCTTATTGAACCTGAAGGGATTTGTTTTTTTTTCTGGAAATGAATCACCTTTTGAGGGACTTACCATTCTCCAAGACTCATCAAAACATTTTGTGTGTTTCACCATCAAAACATGAACACTTCTTTGGCTGCAACGACAGCTTAATAGCAAAGAGAGAAACAATAACTTAAAGCAGGGTGACTGTGATTGGCCCTTGCCATTTGTGTATGATTCTGATTGGTTTAGCAGGAAGGTGAACGCCTTCAACAGCTGATTCACGTTATGTAGAGCCTTGATCAAGAATGAGGTCTTCCTTAAAGGATTTACACTGAGATCCATTTCAATCAAAAGAGACTAGTTGCACATGTGCGACAGTTATACACGCATGATGAAATACATATTTATCAGGATAACAGCTATTATCCTTTAAGATTTAAGACTGCATCGATTAATAGTCAGGTCTTCCTGAAAGAATTTACGCTGAGCTACATTTCAACATGGTGTCAAATTTTAATGCCATAAGTAAGCTAATAGCTAACATTCTGTTTTTTTTCTTCTTTTTTTGGAATCATATCCGACCATAATTACAACTCTCCACGAGGTATGTGACGATTTTGACATTGAGGAAGAAATTAGCAAAACTCATCCAAAAAATTTACAATTAACAAACACCTATTAAACATATGCCAATCAAACATCCTATTCCAAAGAAACCGAGACACCAAAGGGAAAGTGAGGACGCGAATACTGGCGCTGCAATTCTACAAGCTGTACAAGCTCTGACCAGAAAAATGGACGAGCAGACGTATTGAAGCTAACACAATCGCGTGCTTCAGAGGAAAATAGGAGGCTTTCAGAGAAAGAACTGCTTGTTAAAAGAAGCATGTGCAATGCAAACCCGGTACAAAAGAAAGTGGAATCTGAAGATGATAAGTCTCACTGAAAAGGATTAGTTATTCCAATGACAGATGAGTTATTCCAATGTCGTACACGGTACTCAAAACGGTTCACCGGCTGGAAAGGAAAGGCGACGCTGATACCTTAAACAACTCACAGAGAGCAAGCACCATTCAGTTCGGGATGAGAATAGTGGTGGATGATTGAAAGAAATCTAAGGATGCGAATACTCTCTGCCTTTCTTTCCTAGCCGGTGAACCGTTTCGAGTACTGGTACGACATTGGAATAACTCTTGTCAGTATCCCAATGACAACTTATCTCGTGTCCTCTCCATCCTTTTCAGTGAGACTTATCATCTTCAGATTCCACTTTCTTTTGTACCGGGTTTGCATTGCACATGCTTTATTTAACAGGCAGTTCTCTCTCAGAAGGCCTCCTATTTCCCTCTGAAGCACGCAGATTTCTTCTCGGTTTTCTTTCGCTGCGGTTGTGTTAGGACGTGCATATACATTTCAAAGAACACTTTTCGAAAGAAGACGGGAGGCACGTGCAAACCAGTGGACACTGGTCCAAGAAGCCAGAAAGACAAGTAAAAGGCCATTCTTGAAGAAGGACACGCTCTGATTGATAACCCAAAATGAACACTTGTTTTGTCATCATTTGAATGGCTGTCAGAAATCCAGCCTACAATCACATTTGTCAGAGAAGCTTTAATGTTATTTTTTTTTATTATAAACTCTCCGCAATGCAAGTATTCACACTACCCACGCTTTGTCTGTTGATCCATCACTGAACATCTGAGTTAATTAACCTGATGCTATGATTGGAGTATGATTAATGTTGCATTGACAACTCCAATATTTTTGTTGCACGCCAACATATGGCGGATACTGAATGTTTACCTTGTTTACCTGTTCTCATATGGTATTTAAATCTCAATTAGGCAAAATTGATTTTGTATTTAAACAGACTTTGTTACAACAGCTGTTTGGTTTGTAATTTTCTTCATCTATAGTGGTTAGCGGGTTAATTACACTAAACATGTAGAGTACTTATCACCTAAATGTTGTCCTTTATTCCTTTGAATACCATGAGGTTGAAAAATATAAAACGTGAAACAAAATGTGAAACGTAAGGAGCAAATGGCTAATTATGTTTTTCTGCAAGAAACCCACTCAGCTGAGGCTGACACAAAATTTTGGAAATTGCAATGGGGGGGGGCAGTCATAGAGCGTCACACTCAGCAGGAGTTATGATGTAATTAAATAGATTTCCTGTTGTGAAAAAAAATAACTTGTGTTCTTTGATTTGATGAGGACAAAGAGAAGCTGGGGGATCTTCAATTGAAGATTAAATGAAAGGTTGAATGAAAACAGCATGATGAAGATGATAAGACAGAGACAATGAGACACAAAACATGAATACACTGCAGCTGACAGCGGGCAGACGACATGATCCCTCTTCAGAGACATGTCGAACAGCCCCGAATCAAATGCTCAAAATTGGATTATTGGTTGATCTCAGACAATCTAGTTAATACGATAAACAGATGTGAAATTTCAGCATCACCCCTGATTGATGGTTGTGTAATACTTGACACTTTCTCCGAGTGGAAGAGAGAATAACTTGAACTCCATATGGGAGTTTAACAATATCGTTTTGGAAGATGGAGTTTTGTAAAGTAGTTAAACAACTGGTTGGAGAAGTAGGTGAATTAGAAATGTCCTGTCTGATTAAATGGGAATGGTTAGATAACTGTTAGGACAAGTAAGCAATCATTTACACGTAAAAAGATAAGACAAAGGGAAATCATTAGTCGCCTCAATGCACTGTGCTGTAAAAAGGATGTTACTGAAAAAGCAGGCTGAATTAAACAATCTACAGTCATAATATAATAATATAATATAAATCTGGAAAAAGCCAAGGGATCATTTCTCGTTAAGGAGATCATTGGATTGAAGAAGGGGGAGAAAAAAATTACTTTTTTTTACTTAAGTTTGGAAAAACAAAGACAGATGAAGAAAAATATCCAGAAGTTATTTGTTAATGATAATGCTGAAAATCAGGAAGAAGTAAATGAAAAAATCAAAGCTTTTTATAGTAACTTGTGTGCGTCCCTTTTTTCTAAAGAAGATTGCTGTTTTTTCTTAGAAAAGGTTAAGCATTTTAAAGACAATAAATGATAACTTTAAAAAACTTATGGAAGATGAGTGAAGAAATGAGGAGCTGGATTTAGCAGTTCAACAGATGTCTAAGGGGAAGTCACCAGGAATGATGGGCTAACCGTGGAGTTTAATCTTTCTTTTGGAGTGATAATGCTCTATAATGCCTATTTAGATGATATCTCAAAAGGTAATCTTCCTCCCAATTTGAAACACGGTCTCATCATCCTAATTCCCAAACCTAACAAAGATAATCTTTTATTGGCTAAGAGACCAATTACCTTGTTATGTAACAACTATAAATTGCTGGGAAATCTTCAAAATGAGGGATTATAACATATTGTAGATGAGTGTCAATCAGCTTTCACGAAGGGAAGAAATATACATAATCGCACCAGATTACTGCTAGACATGCTTGAATATAGAGACCTCATTGACACTGATGCTTTTCTTTTATTTCTCGATTTTTATAAGGCATCCGACACAGTTGAACATACCTTTTTATTTGAAATTTTACAATTTTTAGGCTTTGTGAACAGCTTTTGTAAAATAATGACGATGTTTTATGCAGATATATATATAGTTCTGTGTCACTGAATCCTGGTATACCTCCTAGGTTTGAGGCGCTCCGTGGTCATGCTCATTAAGCACAACCCCGACTTGCATCGGATCTCAATATTTTATAAGGAATTTAAAATGAGTCAATTCGTAGACAACACAGCAATCCTTTTAAGGAGTAACTTCATGGCTGATGTTGCCCTTGGTTCAGTCTTGATTTTCTCTAAAGCTTCAGGATTAACTCTCAGTTTAAAATAAATGTATGCTACTTCTCATTTACTCAACAACGGATTCTATCATCTCTTCAATCAAGGTTATATCTTGAAATATCTAGGGATAGTTTTTATCTAAAAATGCTATCAGAAGGGAAGATGTTATTTTTCTAACTGTTCAATAGACATGAAGAAATCTTTGAGTCGATGGAATCAATGTTTGGGACCTTTAAGATTGACTTCATATCTCATACATCTTATCTTCTGGGATAAGGTGAAAAACAGGAATTGCTGTTTCACTTTGATCCTATCTTGTCGTCTTCATGGTAGCCTGCTCATTGAAATTACGCGGTCATCACATGCTGTAGTAGGGGGGCCCGCCTTGATTATCCAGATATAGCATAAGGCATAATTTTCCTATCCTGGACTGGCACATTCATATGGTTTGATAAAGTACTTATTTTGTTAATCTGTTTTTCCTGTCCTGCTCGTTATTCCCTTCCCTTTTTCCCTGTGTTTCTGTCTGTTTTTGTCTTCACCTGCCGGGGTGAGTTCTACTCTGAGGATCTCGGTCAAGGGGCATGGCCACTCTCTCGTGCTCCGTTCCAACCCAACTGCAGCACATTCCACTAATCACCTCAGCAATTTATCTACCCGGGCTGTTCACCTCTTGAACGCCAGATCGTTTTATTCATGCATGTGGTAACTTGGCTCTTAGTTCCAACTAGAAAGTCTACTTCTAGTACTCCTGCAGTTATTGCCCTGTGTTTTTGTTGTTTTGCTCCATCTCACTTTGTCTCCTCTGTTCAGATTCCAATCTGAACCTGCTGTCTCCTGCTGCGCTCCTGCTGAACCCTGCTTGCCTGCTGCTAGCTCCCCTCACTGCTCATCACTCTCCCGACCGACCAACCCCCTGGTGAGCAAGAACTGGATGCTCACTGTCCACCACTGTCCACTGTTTTACTTATAATTGCCCCTACAATAATGTTGTCCTCAATATAGGTCATCCTTTACATCTCATCTGCATCTGCAAAATGCGAAATGGGGGCCCCGGCTGCCAATCAATGTGTTCCATTGATGTGGGCTTCTTATTGGTCCAAAAGCAACTGTTTACCCTGCTTATCAATTTTTCCCTTGCTTAAACCAGATTGCTAAGCATAACTAATGTTGCTCTGAATGTTGTGAAAGATATGGAAAGATGGATGGGTCTCCACATGTGTATTCAAGACCATATCTCTGTGCATAAAAGTAATGTTTTAACCAGGATTATTTTGTGATCTCTATGCTACCTCCTGCTTCCCCCCTCCCCTCCTTCTGGTTATTGGCATGGATTACAATCAGCAGTATCTAAAGTTAACTGGAAAGGAAAATGTCTGTGACTTAAGATGTCTACTCTACAGAGGAGGAAAGAGGATGGTGGCTTCTCAGTTCCCAACTTCAAACATTATCTTGGAACTTTTGTGTTTAGGCTTCTCCGTATCTGGTTCAAACGAGATGTGTCTATTTGCTGGCGTACTTTAGAAAATGCTGTGACAGAGCCTTGGTCACTCCATGACATTCTTTTTGCCAACATCTCCAATAAACAGTGCCAGCTACGCTTTGGCTCCATGTCTCTCATCTTATCAAAACTTGGAAATTGTCTGAAAAATATTGTCATATAGATAGTAACTGGCACACATTTTCTCCATTATTCATCAATACAGCACTCCTGATTTGTGTGAGGCCTATAACAGCTCCACAGTGGGAACGGAGGGGGGTTCATTGTCTAAATATCATTTTTAGCGAGGTTGGCTTGTTGCCCTTTTCTGACTTACAAAATGCAATAAATCTACCCATTTCCTCCTCTTTCTTTTACTTTCAATTACTTTCAGCTCTCAAGGCATACGGTGTCCCCTGGCAGCGGGATCTGCCTATCCATCCTATCCCAAAGTTATTTACTATGCAGCCAAAAACCTGCAGTATGGTACTGAGGCTTTATTTGTTCTTGGTGATGCTCTTGCCTTCCTATTGAGAGGATCTGGGTACGCGATTGCCCAAACCTGAGTATTGATTGTTCTCGACTGGCAAGATGGATGGGCTAATATTCCAGATGCATGCATCACATGAAAATAATTAACAGCCCTCTTTGCAAGTTCTGCCCACTAAAAGCTCAAGCTACATATCTTCACATGATCTGGGATTGCCCTCCTGTTGGTCAGTGCTGGAACAATATTGCATCCAAAATATCTGCCCTGATAAATGATACTGTACCTGTTACTGTCAATGTTTTGATTCTGAATGATCTGTCAGCCCTTCGGCTCTCTAAAACTCAAAAACCTGCCATTCTTTGCTGGACTTACAGCGGCCAAGAGAATGATAGCAACCCATTGTAAACCACCTCATGGCTTGTCTGTTCGGACTTGGACCCTTTCCTTTCTGGATGTCGCATATATGGAGCTCTCAACGGCTTGCATAAATGGAGCCCCAGGAAAGATTTTGGACACTTTGCACACAATACTAAATCTTTAAAATCCATGCTGTAGATTTGTGCTACAGCCTTCTCACTTCTATCTCTGTGTGTGTTTGGTCTCTTTTGTCTTATGCCAGACTCCCTGCCAATGCCTCATTTGTTTGTGTGTTTGTCTGTGTCTGTGTGTCTTCTTTGTGAGCTTCAGACATAGTTCCTGCTGTTGTGTTTTTGCTTGTTTGTTTTGGAGTGAAACATTTGATTGCAAGGAAGGATTGTAAAAAAAAAAAGGTGCACTGTGCCTTCTTTGGTGCGTGTAGTGTACTTGTGTGTATGTTGTCATCCGGACCAATGTTTTGCACAATTCTTTTGGCTTTTTGAATAAAGAAATTTGATCACAAAAAAGAAATACACATAATGGACAAATCAAGTTGCTTGAAATGTAACGTTATGTGTAAGTTATGTAAAGTCTATGCAAAGCTAACAGCAGGTAATGGCTTGTAAGCATCAAAATGTCTCCATAAGAAATATGCTTTCGGAGGCTGGCTCACCCCCTTAATTAAAACAATGTTGCTATAGTATGTGAGAAATGTTTTGTTTTTTTAAACAAGATTCAGCTGCTGTCTTGAGAGCAACTTTGTCAAATGATTATCTTCCTCCCTCAACTCTTTTCCTCTGTTACTGTGAACAACCTGCAAAACACACACACCCACACACACACACACACACACAAACACACACACTAGGAAGGTTCATTTAACCTCAGCTAATAGCCAAACTTTAGAGTTAGTTTCTACATTACAGATTTTACAACTGGTATGGGATCTTTGGGTTATTAATTTTGCAAATGTACCTCCATCATTGATATTTGACAGTATATTACAAGGTTAGTAATTTTATATTCTTTCTGTGGTCTTCAGTCAAAAAAAGACTTGACCCTTCCTTTGCCAGTAATACATTGTTCTATGACCCTCCAAAATGATTTGGAAAAAAGGCCTGACCCTCCCTAACAATGTTCTGATGTCTTCTGTTCTGTTTTGCATTTAGCAAAAAAGGACAGGTAACCATTGCTTTTGTACAACCATGACATGAACCTCTGCTTTATCATCTTACACATCACACTCCAGATTTACTCACTAACATTGAGACCATTCAACAAGCACACTTGGATAATAACAAATTCCACATTTGAACTGGTTGCTATGGACTCGTCCCTAGGCTTCCTGTCATTGTATATTTTAGCATATAGTATAGTAGTTTAGCATAGTTAAAGTTGCTGAAGCTGAACATGATCCAAAACTCCATTTCAAGCGTTTCCAGACAAGCGTCAATTTGGGAGCTTGCATGCTACCACTCCTTCCTTTTCAAATGACTTGAAACGGCTATTTGCACAATTTCACAAATAATCACTAGGACCGAAAAGGATATTTGAGTCGGGTAAGGCTGCTGATGGGAGACCTCCCGTCTCCCATCTTCAAATTGATTTTGTGTCTCGATAACCTATTGTCTATTTAAATTATCTAAAAAAGAAGAAAAGCAGCAAAGCATGACATTTGAGAAGCTGGAACCAGAGAATGTTTGACACTTGTGATGAAGAAAATTGACTGATTATTAAAATATTTAATTAAAAAGGTAATTGTCTGACCAGTTGTTTTAGCTCTACATATTGTAAAAAATAAAATCAATGATTGATGATTCAAATGATCATTTTCTGATTTTTCACTACTAAAAGGAA
>NC_048411.1:25259790-25294014 GCF_013103735.1 Etheostoma cragini | reverse complement strand
TTGACTTTTTGATGTCCCATGCTTGTAGATTTTGCTCCTTAAGCCTGACAGCTGACCTTGGTGATTGCCTTTGCGACTGTTCGTATTTTTAGTCTGCGACCACTCATTCGGGAGTGACATGCCCGTCTCTTTAAAACCTCCAAGGGATTTGACAGTTTGGCAAGTACGACACCCAAGAAAATCACCATTGATAATTAGCCAAGGGTTAGCTTTTTTAAACTGACTGTGTTGCTTTTCGGTCCAAATGTGTGGGTGGCATCTGCTCTCTGTCTCTCCTCTCTCTGCTCCTTTGTCCTGTTCCTTCATCGTCAGCTTACCTAATCAATGCCGTGGCTTTTTGAGTCAGTGGGATGAATCTACCGTTAACCAAATTAACCTCAAAAACATTAGGTTTAGTAGTGTTTTCCGACTTCACTCACTTTGGGCTTCTTTCTGAGACCGTTTGCTGGCATCAGGAGGAGGGCTGTTGTCTTGATGGCGCTTAAAGAAATTACGAATATCCATTTTTAAAACCCATTCATCATTAACTACATGAGACATGTAGCCTAATCTAGGATAGTGTGACTAGTATTAGGTGAATAGATTGTTCAGACAAAATCCGGGGATATTTTCAGCTCAGAAGCGTATATTCCTCAAAACACGTCATGTTTTATTTTTATAAAACTTAAAACGGGGACACTAGACCTAGAGCTGAGCTCCCCTAAAGGTCTGACCCTAGAATAACCCCTGCTGCTAATTCGTACTTGTACTCCACTACACCTCAGAGGGGAATGTGGTAATGTTTACTGGACTACATTCATCTGACAGATTTGCTTTATTGCTTCAGGCTTGTTTCTACAACAGCTCACTGAGTAGCGGATACAATAAGCACTATTGAGGAAAGATTTTCCTTTGACATTGACCCAGTATTAAACGAGTTCGCTGAAGTCGGCAGCAGCAAAACAAGCTCCAATGTAAGTTAACAGGCTAATTGTCCAGCTTGTATTTACGTTCATAAAAGTGCTTGTTTTGCTACTGACCGACTGTGAATATTCTAAGTGTCTGACAACATTATGGAAAGAATTTCTAAGGAGGTCGACCTTTCTGTTAAAGATTAAGATCCTTTTTTTAAAACATAAAAATGCGTTCACTAAACCCACCAGACTCCTTGTAAATAATCAGTAATTTTAGCATCGTAAAATACGTCTTTCTAAAAAATCTCTGAGCAACGCTGGATCTGGCTGTCTTGAGCAACTATCGGCTACGTTTGGTCACTGTTTTCTTTCAATTCAATTTCGGGTCTGTCAGTCACAGTGAAAACCGGGGACATTTCTGAAGACAGATCCAGCCGGGGACAGGTCACCACAACCGGGGATGTCTGGTCACTATCCTAGTACCCTACTTCCAGGCAGCGCTGCCTGGAAGGCGACAATGGGGGCTTTAAACACCAAACACCGCAAGAGATTGGTCAGCACTTTTTGGTTTAACAACCTATAACACTAATAATGAACAATATGAAACTAAAACGACATAAGCTTAATTTAAAATTGCTTTGGGACGATAGGCTATTTAGAGGTGGATAAACCCACTTTGGAGGTGGGTAAACGGCATTTCTGAATTATGAGAGTTGCATAAACGGTGTTTATGTGCGATTAACCTCCACTACATAATTTTAATAAACGTAACCTGCAGTAGTACACTATCATATGTGTATTGTTTTGATTACAATATGCAGGATAAGTTTACGTTGCCTAATTCTTTTTGTTTTTCTCCGTTAATCACCGGCGTCAGTTTAGCATCAAAAGGGGTCGCCATTGTGGTTAATGTGTGAGTGAAATGTCAAAAACTGTAACTGGGAGTACAATGATCCGGTACGAGTTCACAGTAGTGTTAATTGTATCAGACGAGACAAGACTAAATGTGTTTGTCAACAACCTATTTTTCCATGACGAAACGACGAAAAGACTGCACCAATGTCCAAAAACGCTGACTAAGACTAAATTAAAAAATAGTATTGTTGACAAAAAAAGACGGGACTAAAATGGTTTGAATAACATAAAAACTAAGATAAAATCTCTTGTCATATTCGTTTACAATTGTTACTACTTTTTCATCGTGAGCTATGAACTAGTGCACTGCCCGTTTGGAGAGTGCGCCAATTCAAAACAGGCCAATTTATATTGTTAATATTGTTTTCCCTATCAACTTTGTCTGTGTCACAGCTTCGCAGCCCTTTAACACGATGCAAGCCTTTTTTCCCCCTGTTTGTTCCCTTTAGAACTGTGAACGTCTGCGAGGACCATATTTATTATTGTCACAACATTCAAGTTTTTCTGCACACTTGTACTTGTATTTACATTTCTACTGCACTACATTTAGGATGCAAGTATTGAACTTGTTACTACACTATATTTGTCTGATAGCTCGATGCTTTGTCAAAGCTCCTGGTACTCTGATGTTCTCAAAAGCAGCTTGTTGTTGTGAGGCCAAGGACATGCCATTGTCAAAAATAGCAAAACAAACAGATAAGCTGAGAAGCTGAAAGGACAAAACACAAAAGGTTGACAGCTGCACAATCGAAATAGATGAAAAGCCAAAAACACAAATAACATGTTTACAGCTCCAACAGTGCTCAAGGTGGGCCGGTACTCACCAGTACGCAGTACCGGCTCTTCTACATTTTACTCTTAAGCATACATGCACTTATTATTCATACCGCTACTTCTCTCATGCAGCCGGTACTCTACCACTGTTTTGTGAACAGAAACATCTCCAAAACCTATTTTTTACTGTAGAAATCTCAAATGTCAGTGCTTTACCAATGCAAGAAGGTAGATTTTTTTTACCACTTCAGCCACTGAGTTTCAGGACATACAGGATTACACCAGGATTTACAGGACTGTTGATCAACCGAAGTGAAGCGATTCCTTGTTTCCAATTGGCCATGACTGGAGTTTACGCGCCTTTAGCTTTATCTAGTTTGTTCTTGATATTAATTTTGGCACTTTGCCTTTATTGGCCAGACTGGAAGGAACCGCAGCAATTGTGGCGCACGTGAGTAACGGCGTGTGGGCCAGAGTCTGATTTGAATTTTGTGAAGTTGTTTGAAAGCAGTTTTGCAGGACTATGATTGATTGAAAAGAAAATTTGTATCCTAATATTAGAGCGCTGCAAGATTTGTAAGAACTTATGTTTGGATTTAGTAATTTCCCTTTGGTTGTTAGTTGTGCCACAGATTTTTGTGAAATGTCTTAAAATGTCTTAAAATGTCTTAAAATGCCAAGCCGTAGTTTAAAGAGTAGCACAGTATAGAAAGCATTTTGCATTTGTCTCATTACTCCTAAAACATGAAGTGAAGGCCACAACAAGTCCTTATCTTTCAACATTTTATTTGGTACATCAAATATTTAGACAAGCCTATAATGTTTATATATAGCATGCTACTGTATTGCTCTGAGTTTTGCGATGCTGCATCCAAAAACACATCAAACGTCCAAATCCTTTTCTGCTCTTAGTGTGAAGGATTGTGTGGTTTTGGCCGAGATCATCTCTCCGACCCTGCCTTCTACCTTCATACTAATGGACTGAATTCACTGTCTGAACCACAAATATGTTTTTATTCTACTCAGTTACATTACAGGGAGCGGATTGGATTGGAAAAGGATTCATTGTTTCTAATTGCAGCTCTTTGAGGACAATAGTGCTTCTCTACTCCACTTTTCCGATGAGTGCAGGTAAAAGGATACTGTTATGTCTCTTTAAAGCACTTCTCGGTTTCCGTGTAACATTCACATACCACTCAGGTTATCTTGGGCAGGTCTGTGGCTTCATACAAAACCCTCAGACTCAGATCTAAATTAAAGTAACCAGAATAAACTGCGAGAAGATCTGAGTTGTGCTGCGACTCTAAACATATTACATTGAAAAGCTGGCGCATCATTGCAAATCAATCATGGTGTAGCTCAGCGTTGTTATCCGTGGTCAAAACAATCATACTTAAAATAACTTGAGCGTGCTGAACGTTGGTGTAACAGTATAACGTTACGGTGCTCATTAGTTCAGTAGTTGGCATCAGCCACTTGTCATGGCAGCAAGCCGGATCATTATTGAAATACATCAATAAATTACTTTTCTACTGTATTACTCTGTTACAAAGTGGCATGTCATTAATGAAAAATTATGCATGGCTGAAAATTATGTATTACTGTTACTGTGTCTAATTCTATAACATTGTATGGTGCCTTTATGATTGTATGATTACATTTGATATGATCTAGGATTTCCCGTGTTTCCTGCAAGTTAAAGCAACAAGAGGGAGTAAATGTTATATGATGCAATTGACAGCCAGCCATATGACATGGGCATTGATTGAAATTTTGAAAAATAAATTCTCTGGGTTTGAACATCGTTGGAACATTTGGGATTATGTTAATTCAACTCAACAAAATATGTAATTTATGTTTAATTGTTTTAAGAAATTTGTATGTGAAAATGTAAGATATTGTAGGTTCAACGCTATGTTCTCTCTGAGAGAAATGATCAAAGTTAAAATAAGGGAAAGAGCGGCAAAAACGCAGTTTCATATGCAGTGTCCAAAAAACATGTTTTGACTGACTATGTCTCGGTGAGCATTAGTGCCGGAGTAGACACCTTTTTTTAATCCACCCACACAGCACTGCCTGAAACCACGATGAAGCCGAAACAACGAGAGAAAAAGGTTGACTGGCTTTGCGTTAGAAAAATAAATGTCATCATCATGTGTGACTTCTGTGGATCAGAGGAAGCTTCATCATCCAGCAGAGGCTCCGTTAAATCTATCTATCTAATAAAGCGGGACGCCTCTGTGTGTGTGTGTGTGTATGTGTGTGTGTGTGTGTGTGTGTGCGTGTGTGTGTGTGACACTATATTGTATTTAGTTGCTGTGAGCTGTACATTCGCCACTTTTAAACAGAGCCAGAATATAACCCACTCTTGAAGATTATTCCTCCACAGCGCTGTGTATTGCGAAACTATCCTGGAGCTACCTGGGCAAAGACAGCAGTTTTCATCGGACTCACCCTAGGTCTGGTAATTATACTACCAACTTATAACACTAATAACATCATCTTCATCAAAATACCCCTCGTATCAAATCCATACTTTAACGTTAACCGTCAAGCCCCAAGTGTTACATTTGTTAACGATCATACGAGACAACACCGCCCTCATCATAAACGCTGGCTGTGGTAATATCAACATGCAATTTCGTCGACGAAAGACGTTTAACTTCTCTCTCTCTGCACGCACAAGCACGCAGGGGTGAAATTAAGCTTTCTAAGTACATTTACTCAAATAATGTACTGAAGTACAAATTTGAAGTGCCTGTACTTTACGTGATTCTTTTCTTGTCATGCAACTTTCTACCTCTACTCCAATCCATTTCATAAAGAAATATTGTAGCCTACATTCAACTCCACTACATTAATCTGACATTTTTAGTTACTAGTTACTTT
Organism: Etheostoma cragini; assembly: GCF_013103735.1. Classification (NCBI taxonomy): domain Eukaryota; kingdom Metazoa; phylum Chordata; class Actinopteri; order Perciformes; family Percidae; genus Etheostoma; species Etheostoma cragini. Next base: position 25,288,543 of record NC_048411.1, on the reverse strand, counting down.
ACAAATTAAGATTGTTGCACACAAAACACATGAAGTTTATAAAATATATGATGTATTATTATAACAAGCATACCAGCATATACAGGCCTACAAGTAAAGCTGAAATGATTAGACCATTAAACACTGAGTTGATTGACAGAACTCTTTTGATTGATTCCTGTTTCTAAAATGTAAGGATGTTTCTGCATTGAGAAGCCTTCTCTGGTGGTTGATTAACGCACATATACAATGTTTATCATTATCATTATCAACTGCGGGCTGGGTGGGTAGCACACTGGCTTGAGCCCATGAGGGAACTGTCTAATTGGGTACCCAACATTTTTATTTTGATATTTTATGATTAAATTCTATATCTGGAACACTCTCTGTCAGGTAAGTATAGCAGTACAATGTCTTCCACTGATTTCCACATAGCCTACAGTGTCAGTATTAGGCTATACAGTGGAGCATATTAAGTGGTTGGAGGTCCTTCTGTAAGTACTTTTGGAGTACAATTTGGTTTTAGAGAATTCTACCAGCAGCAATACCACAGGCCAAGCAATCAGCCCTTATGGATCCCTCCTTCTGTTCAGATCTGGCCACAAGACCTCATCAACATCACAGGTGATGGCTAACCTGTGGGCTAGGCATCGGGGATAATATCGCCTTGTGTGCCAAATTCATCTTTGGATTGATCCCAACTCAATGTCTCTGCAGACCACTTCCATTGCTTGCAGAAGAGGCATGTGGGCGTGTGGTTGCCGATCATGCTGAAAGAATTCCTCGATTGCTTTTAGAAAGGGGCTGTAAGGCGGCAGGTATAAAAGTGTGAAATGGTTATGGTTGTTGAACCAATCTCAGACCAGAGCAACCCGGTGGAAACTAACATTATCCCAGATGACAAAAAACCTGGGCTGCTCTGGTCTGTCTTGCAGAACTGCATGCACTGTACCTAGAAATGCAATGATCTGTCCTGTATTGTAGGGATCTATAGGGGCATGGTGATGCAGGAATCCTTGGACACTAATTGCAGCACACAAGGTGATATTTCTCCCACGTTGCCCAGGGACATTTACAACGGCCCTTTGTCCAACTACGTTACGGCCCAACGCTTGGTTTTGGCCATATTGAATCCTGCCTCATCCACGGAGATGAACTAATGGCAGTTCTTTTTCACATACTGTGCTTTCAAAGTGTACACAGTATTGTAACATGACAATGGTATTAATTCACATATACTTCACATTACTACCCATTTTTGTATAGTAAAGTTACTGTAATACAGTAATACTGTAGTATGATATAGAATATTGTGACACATACAGTAGGTACAGTCTGGAATAGCAATTTGAAGATATACCTGTTCTCCAGTCGGAATGTCCTTATTATCGATGCTACTGTGTGGCGACTAAGGTTAAGGGGGACTATTTGCCCAGTCTTACTCATGGACAGGCCATGATTTATCTCATGGTCCACAAGAGGAGCCCTGATGTCATCTGACACACGTCTCCGCACTGGTCCTCGTCTTTGTCCTTTGTATAATGTTAGAAAATGTGTGTAGTGTTTTGCAATAAAAAAAATGCAATGTTGACAGTGTGTTTAAGATGTGGTTAAACTGTGTTTAAGGTATGCTACAAGAATATTGGGTGTTGAGGTTTTGGTCAAAACCTTCATTTTTAGTGTGTAAGCAATGGGCAAAAACTGCAGCTGTGTGTCAGGGTAGCGTAATGACCCTTCACATGCCGCTCTCATGAGAGAAAACCTTGTTTATAGGTGAGAGGTTAACAGCTTTACAGCAGGTATCTTCAATTCATGTAACCATGGTTTCTCTGATCAGATAAATAACACTATTCTCCTTTAAATGTTGGCTGTTCAAAGATGTCTCAAGTGCCGGATTTTTAGCGTGGGAGGAAACTTGCCAGGCATTAACGTTCTGGCATTTGGAAAATCAGAGTCCCCTCTTATATGAAATGCAACGTGCCGTGAAGCGATGCCTCTTTCAATTACGCTCGGATTGAACTTTAATTTCTTTGCGCAAAGGATAAATTTCATTGTGAGTTTACCTCAAAATGTCTTTTTCTCTACCGTGATATATTCTAACGTGTACTGCTGCCAATGTCAACAATGTTATCAAATTTAGATTAAAGTCTTTTGGTCGAGAAAATGCTACAGGTTTATCACTGTTATTGAAATTCTTGCTGCTTGGACACGTCTCACTGTTCAAAAGAAAGCAACTACATTTTTTGCTGTGGCCTTGAGTAAAATCTTCTGTTTTTCTGTAATAGATAACTGGCATCAATTCTTTGTGTGGAATTAATTTATATTAGAGTTGATGTTGTGCAACATGGGAACGATTACACTTGCTAGATCTGTCAAGACAGCTATTAAAACAGAGAACCATTCATAAAGTTGATTAGCAAGCAACAAATAAATTATACATTCTTACATCCTCACACAGCAGGTACAGCAAAGTGCTCTTATTCATTCAGTTGTAATGTAATGGGTGACAATGAATGCCTGTGCATATCTTGTCCTTGTGTGTAAAATTTAGCCTGCCTGCGTCAGCTTGTTCATCAGGGTATGGGTGTGACAAAGCCAATCAGTCACTTCACCTCTCCCCTGAATCCATCAGCACGTTGTCAGGTCTGATATATTCAAAATCTGGAATAAAATCAATGATTGTGAACAAAGTGAGTGGTGATTTTCACTGCATGTAACCGCACTTGTTTCTTTTTAAGACAGTGTTTTTAAGCTAGTAGTTTTCTTTCTTTTACTGAGGAATCAAAGACTCACACACTGTTGATCAATTACACTAACTGTACTAAGGACGCTTTGGTTATTTAAAATGATCATTCTGCGTATTACAAGAAGTTGAGTGGAAACGCTAGAAATTCTAAGCTAAATGCTTACAGGCCTGGAGCCAGGTCCACGCCTCAGGATATTTTCTTTTGCTACCTTTTTTCACTATTATTTCCTATTATCTTATACATGGGCCATCACAGGTGGATAACAACCACTCCCAACTCAGCTCCATTTGGTTTGAGGGACCAATAAAACACTCATTTGGGAAAAGATTTTGGTGGAATGATGTAATTGTGAATATGAAGGAATGGCAGCTACATAAATGGTCATATAACCCTAAAATCTTGCATGGTGCATCTTGAGACAGGGGAAACTAGTAGAAACATATTCTGGGGATCGCTGCCTTTTTACTGTCAAATATCACCCTCAACAAACCCCAAAAGACGACCATAACACAGAACAACTGACTGGCAAACAGTGGTTTACGGAGCGGTAGATGCGCTTTGCAAAAGAAATACTAATAAAATTGCTCGATCATGCAAATTTGATCGTGGGAAGTCAAAATCGTGACCGTGATTAAAATTAAAATTGTGCAGCCCTAGTCTATACCAGTCTTGTATCAATATTTTTGCCATAACACATTTGTTTTAAAGTTCTGTGTGGCCAACACAGAAGTTCCACAAATCCTCAATTTTATTTTAGATTATGAAACAAATTATTTACAAACAAGCAAATAAAATATAAAAAGGAACAAACTTAATTGAAATGAAACATCCAGTGGTAAGGCTAATGTCTATAGTGTATCAACTCTATGACTTCTTAGCGCCATCATCAGAAACACTAGTGACATGTTTCCTAAACCTGTAATAAGAATATGTATCCTTACTCTTACTTCATCAGATAAGTTTGTGGTCAAATTCTTAGAGAAAGATGAAGACTCCTACTCAAAGTAACACAACAAAGAATAAAAGAAACGGAAAAAGAAAATCTGATGAATCCCAAATGAAATGCAGTTATCTCAATTACAAACATTAGAGAACATCACATAATGCTAGATGTTACCATGATTCTTTGATGACCACTAGAATTGACTCATGAGACTATCTGAGTAGATAAGCATTGATTCAATCTGTCTGTATCTACAGTGTTTAAATGAGGTGCAAAAACCCCCAGTGCCCCCTTGGCAGTCCTTCATTAACACACGAGACGATGAAAGTGAGTTTTTTTTAAAGAATTGATTGACACTTAATTGGGGAACAGGAAAAAGGATTTCAAAGTTAAACAAGACTAAGACTAATGTATTCCCAATCTTTGTCCCCATAGGACAACACCGAACATAAAATAGAAGATGTAATCAAATGAAACTATATTTTAAAGGTTCAACGTTTAGCAGGCATTTTGCTCTATTTCGGAACTAATGGAATTAATGTTAAAGGTGACAAATTTTCATACATTTTCAACTGCTAGCATCCTGTTTAAAACCACACTGCTAGAGCTTGCACGCTCCCAATTCAACAAATCACATAGTCATACAATAAGCTATTTACAGTCACAATTGAAACTGCTGAAGTCACCTTCTGTAAACTTCCAATGTAACACAACCAACCCTATTTCCTATTATTTACACAATTATTATTTACAGTATCAGCACTCCTAGTTGTAATTGTTCCTATTTTCACTGACTAGGTCCACGCTTGTGACTTTGATTGCTGTCTTACAGTTTTTGAACTGAACCCTCCGTAGCAGGTTTTTTACATTTCAAGCAGGCTTTATTAGACACAGGTAGACAAAAACAGGTACACAAAAACAAAACCGCGTCAGTTTTCCTGTAAGTTTATACCCTCCGCGTAGGTTTTATTAAACTAAACAACAAAAGGGCGTTTCCCTTTTGTGTCCTCAAAAGAACTCCCGAAGAACAATTCCCAGATCAAGAGACAAAATATTTGACCTTCCATGCAGGTTTTCCACTTACTTATTTTCAAACTAAGTAACACAGAAAGAAAATTGCGTTTTTCTCCTGTGCCCTCAAAGAATTTACCACTCTCAGCACAAGAGTCCCTGAACAAACTTCTGACCTTACGCGCAGGTTTTTATTTATTTATTTTCAAACTAAGTATACTAACACGGAAAGAAAATTGTGTTTTCCTCCTGCGTCCTCAAAGAATTTAACACTCACAGTGCAAGAGTCCTTGGAAAAACTTCTGACCTTCCGTGAAAGTTTTTATGACATTAAGTACCAAAGCAAGAACTGAGAAGCATTAGACTGGGACACAGCACCCGTCGTAACCACGATGCCGGTCAATCCAACTCTCACAATCTCACAGTCCGTTAAACTGCCTTTAAAAAGACTTATTCTTGACTTTGCTCCTCACAGAGAAACAGAGACTAATACTCTGTCGCCGTCCCTTATTGGTCCTTTTATCTCAAATTTGACAGGATTCTAAACCTGGCCGTCTAGCTTAAATTCTGGATCCTCCGTGCGGGCTTTTTTTCAATTGACCTTCCATGTAGGCTTTTTAACTTCAAATGCCCTTCCGTGCAGGCTTTTAAACATTACATAAATCACATACAAGCAATCCCACACAATTGCTTTAACTTATCATTTTCAACATGTTCAATTTAGTATTACTCTCAAATCACTTTTAACAGATTTATGAGTTGATGACTGCTGAATTTTCATATCTACATGTTTTCACATCTACAATATTTCCTAAGCTATGCAGTGTTTTGATAAAACAGGTGTTCTGCTCACCTCTTAGTTTTTCGGGCCCATGTGAAAATTCAGCAGCTCACCATGATCCAGTCTGAACTTGTCTTTCCTCCTTTTCGTCCTCACCAACCGTCAGAAAAATTGAAACTATCACGTGTTATTTGATTTGATGAGGATGAAGAGAGGCTGAGGGTCCAATAAGGTTTTAAAGAAACCGCTTGATAAAGATGATTAAACAAGACAATAAAACACAAAACATAACGGGCATACAACATACGACTTCAGTGTAGCACAATGTGGATGCACAATATGGATGTATTAGCTGGAATGTAGCGCAATATGGATGTGAAAGCAGTTAAAAAAATAGCCTTTTTTTTTAATAAACAAATAATCGTGATTATTAATTGTGATCTCATTACTGATCAAAACAATTGTGATTATCATTTTGACCATAATTGTGCAGCCCTAAAATACGAGTTACAAATTAGACACACAGACACATATCGCTCTGCATTGATTTTTGCACTGCGTTTTACAAGTTGCAAATACTTGAGACTGTTGTAGCACCATAGAATCACCTCTGAAAAGAGAGTGAAAGCAAGAGACGGGTGTACAATCAAAGGTCATGAACAGTTATGTATCCCCTCTTTTCCCTTTATTTCTGACATACATATAATTGCCCTCTTATTGATCAGCAGCTCCCTCTGTGTAACTGCATTATGAAGCTGCTCTCACACTGAAAGCCCTTTTGAAATTGATATTTAGATGGTGAATGTGAAGACGCAGTCCTGTTTCCTGGCTCCTGATTAATCTTTCTCATTCCTAACCAGTCATTGTCTTGCTTTTTGTAAAATACTGTTATTGTTGGTTGTTTGTTATGGCAAATATTGTGTAATGGTGTCTATACTTTTGTTTATCTAGAGCGTGTGATATAGGCGTGTGAGCAGTCAATCATTTTATTATATTAGTTTTATTTATAAGCTAAGTTTGTTTGGGGGTAAGGGGTACTTTAAAGTGATGGACTTCTGTGTTTTGGAAGCTATCTCATATGAATAAGTTCTTGCATACCATAAAGTGTAACGATGCATTTAAACAGCGAGCTGTTTCCAGTGTTTTAGTTCCATTAATGTCAGTGTTCTGTATTTTAAATGGTCGGGAACAGGGCGCAACTTTCTCACTTTTGCCAGTTGCAGTTGAAAATAGAGAAGGTTGATCATTGATATAGGTATTGATATAGGATATATAAGTTTAATAATGAACGTGTACTAATATTGTACACATTGTTCATTTGCCCCAGTAGTATCTAATGACTTATAAATTTGAACCAGGTTCTGACATGCAGCACGGGCTAGGTCGCTCCCCGAGCTTCTGCAATTAATGGTTGTATTTGTTCACTCATGGTATTGAGCTGTAAAATCAGCAGTAAATAGCAGTAAAATTGGCCCCTTTTGTCTGCTGTGGTTTACACATTTGTGTAGCAACTGAAAAAGCTTTAACCATCAAAGAGATGTGCACCTTCGCAAGATCAGCAGTGGCTACCAGGTCCCTTTTTTAGTCATGTTTCCATCCAAATATAGTGCACATTTTAAATAAATCTCTAGAAAAGAAAACCATTAAAAGAAAATGATGATACATCTTTGTTTCAGGAAGAAGATTGAGAGTAAACTACAGGCGAACAAAATGTAAGCGGTCTGGCAGGGATTGCACAACATCACTGGATGTGGGGGAAAGAGTGGAAAGGCAGATGGGGATATGCTCAGAGCCAGGCAGCTGAATCATTTCTATAATTGATTCAACAGCTCTGCTGCTAATTCTGTCCCTGCCACTGTCCCCACCACTAAACCCCCTCCGCTAGCATCTTACAACTGCACAACCATCACCTCCACACACACCCCGCCAACTGGTGACTTTCCACTGCACTCGGCCTCCCCTCCCCCATCCCTGTCGATCCGTACGTACCAACCAAAACCCCCATTTTAATTGCTGGCCAGATCAGAGGAGAGCTTAGAAGGCTCAAGTCCAAGGCTGCGGGCCCAGACGGCATTTGCTTTAGATTCTCAAGGCCTGTGTTGTGTAACTGGAGGAGCCACGCTGACATGTTTTCAATTTGAGTCTCCAACTGGGTAAGGTACCCTCACTGTGGAAAACATCATACCTAAAACCATTTCCCAAAAAAATACACCCTAAGGACCTTAATGACTTTAGGCCTGTCGCCCTCACTTCACACTTTATTAAGACCCTTGAACTGCTGTTGCTCCAGCCTAGGTTAGCTATGCACTTGACCCCCTGCAGTTTGCTTACCAGGAGAAGGTGGGAGTGGAGGATGCTGATCTATATCTACTTCACAGGGTGTACTCTCACTTGGACAAAGGAGACAGTGCTGTGAGAATCATGTTCTTTTCGATTTCCCCAGCGCTTTCCACACCATTCAGCCCCTCCTGCTGAGAAACAAAATACTGCATTGAGAGTGAACCCAAGCCTGGTGACCTGGATCAAAGATTAACTCACTGAACAGCCCCAGTTTGTTAGACTGGGGGACCTCACATCTAAGGCTAAGGTCAGCAGCACAGGGGTGCCGCGAGGAACTGTTCTCTCTCCTGTACTGTCCACCTTGTACAACACAGACTTTAAATACAACTGTGTAGATGCTTTGACGACACAGGAAGGGGAGTATAGAAGCATTGTGGAGGACTTTGTGGGATGGTGTAGTTCCAACCAGCTGCAGCTGAACACTACCAACACTAAGGAAATGGTGGTGGACTTCAGGAGGCCTGTCACCCCTGAGACTGTCAGAACATACAATTACCTGGGGTTGCATATTGACAATAAACTGAACTGGTCTGCAAATACTGATGCAATTTACAAGAAGAACAGAGCAGGCTCTTTTTACTTAGCAGGCTGGGGTCCTTCAATGTCTGCTGCAAACACCTTATGTTCTTATGTTCTACCAGTCTGTAATTGCCAGTTTCCTCTTCTACGCTGTGGTATGTTGTGGAGAAAGCACTAGGAAGAGGGATGCTGGATGACTGGACAGGCTGGTGACAAAAGCTAGCTCTGTAGTGGGCATAGAGCTGGAGTCACTGACATCAGTTGCAGATAAGAGGACCCTGAGCAGACTGCTCTCTATAATGGGCAATGCCTGCCAACCCCCTGCACACCACTTTCCCCCGGCAGAAAAGCATGTTCAATAGTACACAGAAGGGAAAGTCTGCTCTGCACACTGCCCTTTGTACCATGCCTTCATCTGGGTGCCTTTATACATTCACGTAAACTACCCTTGACTGGACTGATTGCCACAGAAGTTATTTACTGTGCAGCTTTAAAACACCCCAGTAGCTCTTCATGAATTGTCTTTGATGTGCCCTTGAAAACTTTAGCATTTTTAAGGTGCTCATCAAACACCTCATTTAACAGTGGGCAACAAAGTTTACCAGTCTAAGAAATATACCAGGGTTGGTGGTGCCCTCAGTTTCATATTTGCCTCACAAAGCTAACACAAACACTTGACCATACTTCACACACTGGATTAGTCGGTTGAGGATGTGGCCAAGTTTGTTCCATTTGACCAATAAGGAGAGTTTTCACTTGAGGAACCACCTTCTACTCCAGGGAATAAATGTGTGTGATTTAGAAATTTTCAGGACTGATCTCATGTGACTCCATCAGGGAGAAGTACGGTTCCATTCCGCTGTCAGCTGCAGTATTATGTTTTGTGTTTTATTGTCTTTGTCATATCATCCTCATCATGCTGTTTCATTGAACCTTTTGTTAATTCTCCATTGAAACTCTAGTTTGTCTTCTTCCTCATCATATCAAAGAACACATGTTAGTTTTTAAAAACAGTTGGTGACCCCGGGCGTGATTTTTCTTTTCTTTTTGAGGACAAAAAGGAGAAAAGACAAGTTCAAAAGAGTGGATCATGATGAGCTGCTGAATTCTCACGTGGGCCCGAAAAACTGAGAGGTGGACAGAAAACCTGTTTGATCAAAATACTGCAAAGCTTAGGAAATGTGTGAAAACGTGCCATGTGAAAATTCAGCTGCATCAACTCGTAAGTCTGTTAAAATCTGAAAAGTAATTTAAAAGCAATGCCCAATTGAAGCAGTGTTGAAGATGATAAGTCAAAGAAATTGTTTTTGATTTTATGTGCTGGTACTGTATCTGTAAAGCTTAAAAGCCTGAAAAAGGGTCCATGGCTGACCAGGACGTGAAACCTGAGGGATTGCGTTTGAGTCGCGTGCACTGAATTAGATGTCCATTTGAATTAGATAAGCGATGGCGACAGGGTATTAGACTCCGTGAGGAGCAAATACAAGAAATAAGTATTTTTAAAGCCAGTTTAACAGACTGTGGGAGTTGGGAGCTAGATCATTCAGATCTCATTTCTTGTTTTGTTGCCTAATGTTAGAAAAACCTGCACGGAAGGTCATACGTTTTCCCAAAGAATTGTTTTTTGGGGAATGCTTTTGAGGACACAAGTTGTTTTTGTAGGGGAGTGTAAGAAAACCTGCAAAGGAAGGTATAAACCTACAGGAAATTAATGCTGTTTTGTGTACTTTAAAAAAAATAGAGGGTTTGATTCTGAGTCAATGAGACGGAAAATCAAGGTCACAAAAGATGATCATAGTCTAGAAATAGAAAATAATTTGATCGGTAGGAGATAGTCCAATTGTGTAAGAAGATACACTTAGGAATTATACAGAGGACTAATGTGTAAATAGGGTTGGCTGTGTTACTGGGAGCTTGCAGAAGGCGGCTCCAGCAGGGTTATACTATGTAAAGAAGATTGATTTGTTGAGTTGGGAGTGAGCAAGCTCAAGCAATGCGGTTTTAAACAGGAAAAAAGCATTCATTGACGCCTATTCTGTAGTAGCTGGAAAATGTGGGGAAGATTTTTTAACTGACAAAACTTACCAGAGAGTTCTGGTTGAAAAGAAAACATTGCCGACTTATGAGTGTCTGCCTGAAAACGGTAGAAGCTTGGCTCCTTAAGAAGTGAATTAAGTTGGAAACAATCAGAACTTTGAGTTTTACTCTGTGGCAAAAGGGCTGGGAAAAATGTTTGTAACAATCACATTTGATATTGCATAGTGGAGAGAAAAGTGATGGTCCCTGTAGGGCAGAACGGACAGTGGCGCCATCTGGGAAAGTGCAATTTCTGTAATGATTGTAGTGTGAATGCTGTAGCCTATGAAAGATGTAAAACGTTGTAAAGTGTGACTGGAGTTTCTCAGAAAATGCATGAATGAGCAGATAGCAATTGAAAATGTATGAAGATTTGTCAACTTTGAACATTAAGTTCATCAGTTTTGTAGTGAGGCAAAAATGCCTGCTAAATGTTAAACATTTAAATTAATTAGTTTCCTTTGATTGAGGCAAAAATGCCTGCTAAATGTTAAACATTTAAAATAATTAGTTTCATTTGATTACATCTTCCATTTCATGTTTAGGGATTAAGAATACCTTAATTTTAGTCTTGTTTAACTTTTAACTGTCAATTCATTCTTTAAAAAAAAAAAACTCACTTTTAGGGTGCCCCTGTGCTAATGAGGTAGTTGGAGGAGACAGCGTTTTTCACACCTCATTTCACACACTAAATGCAGACAGCAGAGGCCATGCGAATTTACTCAGTTTTCGAGTGACTGCTCGTTGAATCGTGGTAATCGTCTAGAATTGTGTGATGTGCTCTTATGTTCTTAATTGATATTTCCACATCTTATTTTGGATTCATCTGTGTTTTCTTTTTCCTTTTATTCCTTTTGGTTTGTTGCTTTGAGATTGTGTCTAAGTGATTTCATAAAGCCCATTGCGAGTCAAAGCATTCCAGTAAGTCAATTGAAGTGTGAAATAAATAACACTAGAAAACTGTACCAGAAATAAATGAAAGCTAATTAGGGTTTTGAATGGATAAATCTTCAACATTTTTGCGCAACTCAAAGTCTTTGTTTTTTTACTTGAAATGATAAATAAGAGGTTTCCAATTTTTTTTGACTTCATTGCATTTTTTTTCTAATCATACTGGAGTTATATTCCATGATTTTTGTTTGATTCTTTTTCCCTTCTTTCACCTGAAATTTTGATTTTCCAATAATCTTTTGTTGCTACTTGAGATATCTGATGATTTGAATACAAACTTATCTGAAAAAGTAAAAATACTTACTTTTAGTCAAGGCAGAAGCCTTTCCACTGATGTTTCTTTTTTGGTTTGCTGAGTTTTAGTTTTTCTCCCTAGTTTGTAAAAAATGTTTTTTTTTTTTAAAAAGAGAGAGATTTATCATAACACTCTGTGCTGGCCACACAGAATGTTATGACAAATCTTCTTCTCAGAGTGTTTAATGTGGCACACGGTTATATGTCACTGAAATAGACTTTGATTTGCTCAAAAAATAGCAATTTTTTTTTAGTAAAGGATTGATCACGCAGACACCGGACACTGATGCCAGCTACACGCTGTGCTCTTCCATTTAGCTTAACACTATTTCCCCAGATTTGCTGTCATAAAGAGAGATAGATTTCAAACCAGCTGACGGCATTACAGAGTTGAGATTGGGTTATTATTATTATATATATAGGTTATATTTTCTCAGCGTTTCTTGCCCACCAGGTATCCATGGTGATCACCTGACTGCAAAGTATGAATTGAGCAGTAGCCTTTATCAGCATAATTCCCAGTCCAAAGTCAAATTCAATGAGCTAATCCATACTGGGGCATTGTGCTGGGCAAATGAGCTAAGATGTTACATTTAGAAAAGAGGTTGGATGGATAGACAAGGTAAACCTGTAAGCTCTACAGAGAGAGCTAGAGAAGAGTGAACTTGATAAAAGCATGGCAAATGTCAAGAAGGCACAAGTGTCAGTTGGTATTGGTTGTGCTAGACCCAGATGTCTCTTCCAGTCAGGATTTAGGGCTTTATTCCTGCTGTGCATTTATCCCACTACTCTTCAGCCCCCATCCCCACAGAGTCACTTCGCTTAATAAGATGTTTTGGTCAAATGAAGTGTAGGTTCAGGAGTGATCTAATCAGAGAAGTTTATTAGGTCAAATACATAGGAAATTGGAAATGCAACAAGCTTGTACAAGAGCAGAACCATAAATAAAGCCATGGACATCCTGACAGACAGTCAACAACCTTTTATTAAAGGAGAATTCTGGTTGATTCCAACTCGTAGCTCTGTTGTTTGTCAGTAGCAAGAAAAATTAAAACAATCGGTGCTGCTTACATCGTGCAATCCTCCTGCTAGAGTTAGCACCCAACAGGCAAACAGGACAAATTGGAAACATGCTTTTAGCCTCTAAACATCTTCAAAATGTCATTACAAGTGCCTACCCATGTGCAGTGATTCTTTCCCAAGGAAAAACTGAATCTGACTGCAGTAGATGTGACAGGAAGGCATACAAATTGTGTTTATTTCCTGTTTTCTGGTGAAGTCCACACTAGTCGATTGTCGAACTTATACAATCCAGTATTCCAAAATGTATTTTTTCAAAAAAAAAAAAAGATTTGCCATTGTTGTGTCCTTACTAATGACTACGAAAACAGGTTGTAACCTGACACCACAGTAGAGCCAGCAGAGCCACAAGAGTTCAAGAGTTCAAGAGCTATTGAGCGTGCTCATAGGTAACTAAGCAACGGTAGGCCCTTGAACTTTTGACCTGCTGGGGCCGGCCACTCTGCTAACAGATGTACATTATCTAACTACAGTCATATACACATATTAATATATATTTATTTCAATTTCATTTATAGTGTCTAATGATAGAAGTTATTTCAGGACACAACTATATAAAGTAGGTCTAGACCACTCTACAATTTAAGAGACCCAACAATTTCCCCAAAAGTGTGCATTTTGAGCAACAGAAAAGAAATCATCAGGCATTAGTAAAATAACTTTTCTGGCAAACTGAAATATTGTTGTCAAGCATAGAATCACTTTGAAGAACCACAAAGGAAAACAGGTTGGCATGCTAATTTCAGACTACTTCTGCCTTTAAAAGGCGAAACTACAGTATCATGTTCCCAGTGATGGAAGGTGTCTCGCGCTTAGACCAATATAATTTTCTTTCTGCAAAAATTCAACTTTATCTAAAAGTTCTTGGAAAACTTTGGTTGGTGAATGTATCTGTAGAGAAAATTATTTTCCTTATCTGCTGCTTTTTTTGAAATGATATGTACTGTATGTATATATATATATATATATATATATATATATATATATATATATATATATATATATATATATATCACTAAATCTGAGCAAAGCTTTCTTGGTGTGATATGTGAAGTGTTATTTGGGTTCGACACTGAACTTAACCTTTTACAACTGCATGTCACAGTCTGCCTTACTGTGGCTTTCTTTCAGTTTAAATTTATACAGCCTGGAGTCACTGTCGCTGCCTGAGAACTCAGATAACAAACACCCAGGGACTCTAAACTGTGTCTCAGCTCTTAAATCCTCCAGCAAGGACAAGTCGCTTGTCCCCAGAATCTAGACTTTTAAAACGTAAAATGTGAATGTGACCTTGTCATCCCGTGGAACATGGAATATGGAACAATGTGCTTAACTGCCATCTTCTGAACTGCTCTCACTTCTGATTCTTTTGTTTTTTTAAATGACACTGTTGCATAATTTTGTTTTTCTTATGCAACCAGCTTTTTGTGTGTGCATGTGCTTGTCTAATTCGAGCTGCAACTTCAATCAATCCATTGTATTTGTCAAATGAAATCAGTTAAATATAATCCCATCAGCTCCTTTATGAAGACATTGATAAATAATCATCGTTTGGGGATAAAAGGTGAGAGTAGATATCAGAGAAGAAGGGGGGCTTGTAATCTGTTGGGCTTAGGTGCCACATGTGAAATAAATGGACTGTTCTTATACTGTATATAGATAGCTATTTGAGAGCTATTGTAACTTAGAGACACAAATAGCTCTTATTAATTGGCCTCTTGTTTTTTTATATAGATATTTCCATTTCAAAATGTTTCCAGTATCTTCTGACTCCCGATACATAAGATGTTAAATTCCTTGGGTTGCAGCTGGGCAGCAATTAACTCCAAGTACTGGCGTCACTACTTTACAACCTTCTCTGTTCTAGTTTGGCTCAAAACAAAACATGAGGCGGAGATGCAGAAATAACATCTGCACTACAAACATCCTGTGAGCTAGTAGCACTTTCCTTCTGCTCTCAAAGAGGCCTACAGTATTAATTTTATCAACAATAGCATCAAGTTATTTAAAGTGCTCATATTATGCACAGTTTCAGTTTTATAATTGTATTTAAAGGTTATATGAGAATAGTTTTACATTGTTTAATTAAAAAAAAGACATGGTTTTGTAGTATGGCACATTGCTGCAGAACCTCTTTTCACCCTGTGTGTTGAGCAGGGACTGAAATAAAGACCCAACCACCTGCCAAATGTGGGTGAACAATGAAAATTGAGGGATTTAGATGCATAACTATTGGTAAGCAGTGTACACAGTTGCTTACTGGCCTGGACCAATCAGGGGCCCGCATCACTGGAAGACAGTGATGAAAGCCAGGGGCCCTCTATCGCATTTTAATTACTTGCGATAATCTCAGCAGTCCCACGTGAAGCCACTGACCAAGCCGAAGTGAGAACAGGTCATATTCATTTCCTTGTTTCTGATATGAATGACACTATTGCATAATTTTGTTTCTTAGGCATGTATTTCGAGCTGCAACTTCAATCAATCGATTTTATTTGTCACATGAAATCAGTGAAATATAATCCCATCAGCTCCTTTAGGATGACATTGATGAATACTGATCGCTTGGGGACAAAAGTTGAGAGTAGATATCAGAGAAGGGGGGGGCTTCTGTTGGGCCTAGGTGCTACATGTGAAATAAATTGACTGTTCTTTTATACAGATAGCTATTTGAGAGCTCTTGTGTCTTATATATACAAGTAGCTCTTATTTATTGGCCTCCTGGTTTTTACATTGATATTTCCATTTCAAAAGGTTTCTAGCAGCTCCTGACTCCTAATGAATAAGATGTAAAATTCCTTGGGTTGCAGCTGGGCAGCAATTAAATCCAAGTACCGGTGTCACTACTTCACACCTAGCTGTTCTAGTTTGGCTTCAAACAAAAAATGAGGCTGAGATGCAGGAATAGCAGATGTAGTTCAGACATCATGTGAGCTAGTAGCACGTTCCTTCTGCTCTCAAAGAGGCCTACAGTATTAATTATATCAACAATAGCATCAAGTTTTTAAAGTGCTCATATTATGCTTATTGTCAGGTTCATACTTGTATTTAGAGGTTATATGAGAGTAGGTTTACACACATACATTAATAAAAAAAATGACACATTTTTGTTATACTGCACATTGCTGCAGATTCTCTTTTCAACCTGTGTGTTGAGCAGGGCCAGAAATAAAGACCCGACCACTTGCCAAATGTGGGGGAATTTTATTTAATTCATTTCCGTGTTTCTGATATGAAGAAGAGACGCGTGTGACTCAAACATCTAACATTTACTAACAAAACCTACAGAGAAAGACAAGGCATGCCCCGCTACCACAGCAATGTCCACGAGGACATAAACGCATCAAAGTTATTTTGAGGCAATATGGTGGTTTGTATGAAACCCACATTTCTGTTATTGAAAACTTAGAAAATGGGTCAAATTTAACCCGAGGACAACACAAGGGTTAAAGTGTCTTCTCTTTTCATTGCCAATTCTCAGGGGCTGAGGAAAGTGCATGGCATAGATGTCATTGCACTGATCTAATACAGGTACATAAAAGCATATTTCCTTATGTATATATGGCCTAAATCTTTTTAACATACTAAAATGTGTGCGCAGATGCAAAAAATATGACTTGAACACAATGCAAATCCCTTCTGTTATGTGGGTTTGTGGCAAGAAATATTTCTGGCAAATGGCAACTACAAAGTTTGGGGGAATCAACTCTCATGTGATTGTAGTCTTTTCAAGCTTGAAAGCACACACAAACTTTTTAAGAAGAAATCTCAAAAGGAGCCCCGACATACTAGGAAAACGTTGTCAGACTCATAATTCCGATTTGAAAGAATTATGTTGGTAACATTCTTAACTTTTCTTATTAAAACACATTAATACCACGGTACAACACGCAGTGTTTTTTGTGATTTTTCTCAAAGAGACCAAGATAAACATAATCCAGTATACTGATGAATGCTTAGGATATGCAATAGTTAAGATGGCGGTTAAGCCTTGCTAACACTACTGTTTATTGACATAGGAAATGGAAATCATTCAAGAGCAGGGCTGATGATGATCATGGTACTACAGTTGCCAAAACATATGACAGTGTAGAGGACACCTGACCCCAAAAATCTGCCACAATGCTGCATTCCCAAAACATATGCATGAAAGAGCCTGTAGTTTTTTTGACCCAATTCCATTAACATTGTCCTGCTGCCAGAAATAATTACTAGAGAACGAAATGTGTATTAAATCAAAAATAATTCCCAACAAATCTACTGTTTCCTTCTGTTTGATTAATGTTTTCTAAAAGCCACAGTAAATTGCACAGAGACATTTAAATTACTGTCCCTTTGAAAAAATAATACTACACATATCAAAGAATGCATGGTGGTGGCTGAAAGTTTGGTAAACATTTAATCTGTAAAGACTTAACAGAAAAAAATAATGTAACAAACATATTAGGGTGTAAAGGTTTAACTGAATCACTGACATATTCAATAATATGTCAATAATAATCAAAGTCTAATGATTTACCTCCAACATGTGCATCCCAAGCTTTGTGAAATGTAACTCAGCATAAAATCTTTCAGGAAGACCTAACTTTTAATTGTTGCACTCCTAAATCAATTCAGCTGTTATCCTAATAAATGTTCTTTTTTGCTGTGTATAACTGTCGCATATATGCAACTAGTCTCTCCTGATTTAAATATAGCTCAGTGCAAATTCTTTGAGGAAGACCTAATTTAATCAATCTGGTGTCTAGATTCCAACGGGGGGTCTGATGGTTTTCTACTCCTAAGTATATATATATATATATATATATATATATATATATATATATATGTATATATATATATATATACGTATATAAATATATACGTATATATATATATATGAAAGATTTGTATAGCGATGGAGTCTACTTGCCAAAGACTTTGTTTATTTTATTGAGCTTTGCACATCTGCAGAAATGTCCCTCCTCAGGTGTCCAAATGCATGCGAGAGCAGATTTACATAGAACCAAATATGTGATGAACCTGAGCAGAGAACAGCCTTTGAAGTGGTGAAAGACCCAGTTGGTAGTAGCTGAATTCTACCCTGATGTCTGATACCAATCAGGAAATCAGGAGCCTGTGTATTTATTCCCATAGCCTTCACCCATCCCCACAGAGTTACTTTGCTTAACATGGTGCTTTTGGTCATACAAATAGCAGGGTCAAAGGTGGGCTACTCAGAGCAATTCAATAGGACACATTTTGGAATTCCAAAAGTGGACTTGTATAAGAGCAGAACAAGAAATAAAGCCATGAACATCCTGAAATACAGTCGTCATTCTTTATTTATTAAGTTTGAGACACAGAACAGCTTTTTGTTTATAATTTGAATTTTAAACCCTGTTGCACCTACAACCCACCTACATACTCAGTTGTATTAACAAATATGTCAGATTCCAGAATAAATAAATGCTCTAAATCAGGGGTCAGCAACCTTAGGCACCGCCAACAGTGACACGTGGTAGCTCAACCAATGGCGCACTAGGAATAAGTGTACAAGACAGTCTTTTAGAAGTAATCTAATTTGCATAGCAAATTACCTCTTTGACAGTCATTGGCAGGAAGACAGCCTGATTAACTGTAGTTTGATTGACCTTTTCCCCATCTGCTTTCTGCAAACACAAGCCCTACTCTACTCTTGTTGCCTTCTTCACAGAATAAAAAGAAGTACATGCTATGGCACACTGATTAACAAGAACATATTAAAATGGCAATTTAAATAAAAAAGGTTACTGACCCCTGCTGTAAACAGTGGCTACTATTATGTGTTTTGCTACACACTATTTGGCACTGTTTCAATGATGGGATTTTGTAATGCTTTGCAATCATTAATAAGACAAAAGTGTTCTTCCAACATTGAATAGAATAAAATAGAACAAATCTATATAGTCCACCACGGTGGAAATTTTTCTTTGGCTCACCAGATCTACAAGACTGATAAACAGATAACATCTCAAACATAGTGAGGAAAGTGTAAAAAGATTAAATAAAAATATCAAAAAAAAAATAATACTTATGCTTAAATATACTCAGTAGCAGCTTGACTTGGTTGAGAATGCTGATGGCATTTAGAATAAAGGATTTTTTATAACACTTTTTGCCAGAGGCACCGTGAAGCACCTCCGAGACTTCAGGAGCTCAAACTGGCTCGGAAGAGGGTGTGTATCTGCAGTGATTTTCCTGGCTTACTTCCTCATTTTGTCAGTGTATATTTGGGTCAAAAGTTGTTGGGGTTTTCCCACTATTTTGCTAGCCATTGATACTATCCTGTTAAGCTTCTTCTTTAGTTTGTAGCTTAAGTGGCCAAACCAAGGTTGAAACACTTTCAGTGTGTGTGGTGTATACTAGCTCAGTAATCTCAGACAGCTCAGTCTTCTGAGGAGACTGAGTCGTTGTGAGTATTTCTTAACCCTTGTCTTGTCTTCACTTTCGGGATCCTATCGTATCCCTCAGGTCAAATTGACCCGTGACTTATTTGGGGTTTTAAACAACAATTCTGAAATAGAATTTTACTTCAGAATCTATTAAAAAAATATTGTCTTTATCTCAATTTCAAACAATTGAGATAACATATATGTTTAGGGAATGCAATCAGTCTGTACTAGACCACATTTAAAAATGGAAGTGCAATTTGTTTTTGTCGTAAGGTTACAATTCATGTTAAAAATCCACCATGAAAGAAACATAAGTGGTCATATCCAGAAGAATTCTCTGAATGGAGTCAGGAATACATGTTTATCATAGAAAATAAGGTAAGGTCATTGATTTTTTGAAGTAGAAAGAATATAACTTGTACCATTTTTCTTCTTGTAAAAAATTTAAATGGGTCAATTTGACCCAAATACCATACAAGGGTTAAAAATAGTCTGTGTCATTTGAAAAAGCCAGATGGTTGCCAAGAACTGTACCTAGGTACTTAAAAGTCCCCACAGTTTCAGCGGCTAGGGCATTAAGTAAAACTGGCTCTGTTCTTGTGTCTTGTTTGCAAAAGAGTTACTCGTTTGTCTTTGCCACAATAATCATCGTGGCAACTATTTGGCTCATTTCTACTTTAACTTGACAATGCCCCAAAGCACAAGCAAAGTCACATAAATAAATCGTTTATCCAAGTTTTTTTGTAAAGGAATATGACTGGGCTGCACAGAGCCATGGATTCAACCCTAACACCTTTGGGATGAATTAGAAGGCTGACTCCGAGCCAGACCTTATCATTGAATATCAGTATTAGGCAAGTCTCACATTGCCAGACCTATCTCCACATCACAGTGTCATCACTGGAGCCTATGCCCTGGCTGAACTGTTTACTCATTCTGGGAATGACAGGGGAAAAAACACTCTGGCGTGTTTGTGTTTGTTGCAACCAATCACAACCACCAGTGCTGAGCCCCAAATTCAGAAACAATGCCCTTGCAAAATGGATAGGAAATATAGCACTGTAATAGGGGAGATAGCAAAAGAAAAAGATGCAGATCCCAGCAATGTACATCTGGCAAAACAGACTAGTGTTGGATTAATGCTCTGGTGCTAAAGGAGATAAAATCTGCGTAGCCAGGTTCCCACATCTGGTGCAAAGCCTATATCTGCAGAGGGATGCCCATGTGAGGTGTAATGTTCGAATGTCCATGGAAATTGGATTATTTCGCACATGTTATATTTTTGTATATGTATTTTAGGTGTTGGTTACTGAAGACAATGTCCCATGGAAAGTAGTTTTTTTTAAATCTATTCTATCCATGTTTTACACAAGCAATTTGTGTTGTCTGCTTGCAGATGCTGGAAGTCATATTTCACTGCCATACTGTGCTCAAGTGATAGTCAAATTGCACATTCTGAGTCCTTGAGTGCTTCAAGATTCTTGCGTGCTAAAGCATCAGTCTCGAATGACGCATTTGTTTTGATTAATGAAACTTGTCAACAAGAGCAAGTGTAATTATATTTTTGTGTTGCAGATTTGGTTTTGTGGGCACACTCACACAAGAGTAAACTATCCAACACAAATACAGTACCTGTGAATAAATAGTGCTGAAATTAAGTTTATAATTATAGTAATATTGAATTATTTCATAGTTTTGCACGCAAACATCGTCACGTTATGTAACTCTAAACATTAAAACTCAATAACAAAAAATAATGTCTCTCTTTTTGTGTGCATTATTGCTGCCTGTCAATTAAAACGTCTGACAATCTATCCACTCAGAAGACTTTTGTGGACATTAATCTCCAGTAAAAGTAAGAGGGATTTTTTAGTCAATACAAAACCAAACCTGTTTGAAAAACTCACAACTCCTGAAGTGCTCTCGGGGGTAAAGCAGTCAATGCGATTAGCATCCTGGCTACACTGTTACCAGATACAAACACCCTGCTGCGTGTACAATACTTCAAAGGGAAACGTGTCTTTCATATGATTCAACTCTTCTACCACCACTGAGGAAAAAACTTGCTCTCAGACTTCCTTATAGTGCCTGTAGGATAAGACTCAATGGTCCTTTTTAACGATCCAACTGCACGGCGTGAAGTGCATGGCACAGCTGTGTTTAGGGCATGTCCAAATCCAATTGGCAGAAAAATGGGTCCGTGCAATAAACCAATCAGAGTGTCATCTCCCATTCCCTTTAAAAGCCAGGCGTGTTTGTACCGTTGCGCATTGCTATTAGGATGGCGAATTTGCACCATACTATTTTTATTTATCTTTTGCACGTGTGTTTGCTGCTGCGCTTCCCTGTGTGTGTGTGTAACAGGCATACTGTGTGCGCGTTGTGCACAAGCCTAGGCGCAAAGGACTAAATTGAGACTTCTAATCCTATTCAATTTTATTAAATAGCTTGACAAATGGTCTTAAATATAAGCCCAAATTGCACCATAGGCAGACAGTTGGCATGCTTTATGTTTCAGTTTCCTGTTTTATTTTGTAGTCTGTTTTCTCTTATGCCGTGTCTTGTTTTCTTCTTGACTTGTGATTTCCTGCTTTTGTGATTGTTTGCCCCACCCTGATGTGTTTTACCTGTTCCTGAGCCCTCGTGTCACCTGTCCCATGTTTCACCCTCGTTACCTTGACGATGCTCAACATCCAACCAACCCATTGACTTGACGTGAGTTTAACTTGCTAGCTACAGCTGATAAAATCTGCCAGGCATTTCAATAAATGAGTATTTCTATGCAGTTTTGTTATATTCCTGCTCTCAATCATATACAAAGGATGTGCAGTTTACAGTAGTATTTACAACCATTCACCAAATGAGATCGATTGGATTTGGTCTAAGTGGCACAAGTCATGGTGAAGATACATCTGCACCAATTAAAAATACTTATACAAGACTTTATGTACTTACAAAAATAAAAAAGGAAGAAAAAATAACTGAAGGGATCAGACATTTGGTCATTAAATACCATCAGACACCACTAACTAATTAAAAAATGCATGGCTTCAGAATTTTACCTTATTTTTTCCACTTATTAACTTCACAAATTGCAGTCTTTCATCTTTATAATTAAGATGGGTTAGATCTTGTTATAGTCCAGCATACTGGATTTGAACTGAAACAGTGTCTATAAAGTTCACACTCAATGCTTTAAAGGTGTTTGATTATAATAATGATTGTATCAGCATGTGACTCTGTGGCTAAAAAGGGAGTGCTGCTCAGACCATCATGAGTTGGATGATATCTAACTAAACAGATGAATATATGACTATGACATTTTTTCCAATAGTGGCTAAGGACACTGTGTGGTGTCCTTCAATGTTACCATGAGAGAAAAACATTTGTTTTTATTTCCCCTATGTTACAAGAATATTTATAATTTGTTTTTTTTACCTGCCTATTATTGAAATTAGCATTTTATTTTTTCCAAAACAACATGACCGTGGCCGTTATTTGAGAATAATCAAATCAAATCCCACTCGGAAAAAAAATAAAAGTTGAAGATGGACAAACTTCAAACAGGTTCCTTACATTTTCAATATACAACAATTTTTTTGGAAAGGGACCACATTTAGGATTGATGAATTTTGAACTTTTGGCTAAAACAGAAAATGTGTCACACACACACACACACACACACACACACACACACACACACACACACACACACACACACACACACTTCGACCCCCACTCTCTGTCGGTAGGCTACTGTGCGTATAAAACTGCTATTCTCATTCTGTGTTCAGCTATACCTGACAGGACTGGCTTCTTGTTACCATGGTGACATGAGAACTGGAATAAAAAAAGATTTGTATCTAAACCAGGAGATTTTTAGGCTGCAACATTTTTTGTCACATAAAGCAAACATCTCCTCACTGAGGGGGAAAGTGCCGTCACCCAACATCGCTTAGAGGACCTTTACGAAGAGCAATCAATTTTGATGTTTTATTTTCTTTTGAAACAAAAACTAGAGTTCTTGCATGACAGTTTCATTGCTCAAACTCGACTACATACCCAGTGGCGGCGCCGGAGAATTCTTTTTGCTGATGCTATGGGGTTGCTCGACGTTTCAGTGAGGGTACTCTGATATGTAGTTTCCCTTGACACATGTAGCCTACACACGCGCGCAGATATGCTCCGCAGCAGTTTAAAACGCGAGCGAACGAGAGGGAGAGAGATTGATGTTTTTCATGCTCTAAAGTTGCCGATACAACAGCCCCCTACAACTCTGATTAGCCCACCTTTTTCAAACATGTATTAAGGGCTATAAATAAAACCATTGTCCCGTGCGCTGTATTACGTTGGACACGGTGATCCATTTATTCAGTTCTGTAAAATACATTTTCACTGTAATGCTCTGCTACGAGACAGAGATACGAGTGAAGTTCTTGCATAGACCCCTACTGGATGAATCCTTCAGTGTATCATTAGGCATCCTCAGCAGCAATCATGGGGTCTTGGTTGTTGACAGGTTCACCATATCTCTCAGTCTCATTTACAGGTTTGTTGATAAAGTCTCCACATATTGACGTTTAGGTAGTGGTGGGTTTTAAAGATATGAAACAATGTTAAAGTTCTGAAAACAATGCACTTTTGGCTTATGTTCCCTGCAGCTCATCAAATCAACTGACTAGCTTTAATTAGCGTTTGACTGCCTCACACCAACCCAACCTTTTAAAAGAATGAATTAGGTTACGTTTGGCATTTAACATATAGAAAGAAATCAGGAAATAACCTTCTTTCTTAACCTTCTGCCGCCAACCCCGTTAATGTCCTAATCTAGACTTATAGGTTGTTTTGTCCTGCTCCCTGTGGATCCCTCTGACACTCAAATTAGTTATCAGACTCTTTTCAAATGTGCAATAAACACAATTCTATTATTCAATAGATGGAACTACAAACAATGTGTCAGGTATCCCTGGCTCTGAACCTGTTTGTTGTCTGAATGTCTGTGTTTTTCTGTTGTCTTGTACGTGTCTGGATCCCGTTGCAGAGAAACCTGGAAAGGTGTGGTCTTCATTCATTCTTCCAAGCACTCACCTGTTCCTGTTCAGCATAATCACCTGCACCCACCTGTGTCTCATCAGCATCATCACCACCTGCATTTATACCGTGACCTAACATCCAATCCCCGTCCAATCATTAGTCATTCATATCATGTTTTTTGGCGTCCCTGTCGGACTACTGTATTTTCTTGCTTTTTGCATGGTGTTGTGTGTTAACACATCTTCTCTGCCTCTGCTCCTCCATCATAGATTCCTCCATGGATCTTCAACACTCCATACTCACCTTTGGATCTTCACTACCTACTTCATCACGGTTCGGATTATTCTTTGCTCCACTGCCACCTCACCGCAGCCTACCATTTCATTTCGGTTTGTCATCTGGCTCACAAACAATAAAACCCTCATCTGATTTCACTACATCAATTTCTCTGCATTTGGGTTTTCTGCCAGCCGGGTCTGACACAATGTACACTTGAGCCTCAGGAGTCCACTACAGTTTTCAAGCTGTTTTAAAGTTTGTTTTAAAGCAAAGTTTGTTTTCAAGCTGTTTTAAAGCAAACGATCCTGAACATCTATTCTCAAAAACAGCTGTTTTCCTAAATACAATAATAGGACAATTACAAAAAACATTTTCAGCTATCCTTATGCTATTTATTTTGTTTAGTGGTTTAATTACATTATCCCAAA
Source organism: Etheostoma cragini (assembly GCF_013103735.1). Taxonomy (NCBI): domain Eukaryota; kingdom Metazoa; phylum Chordata; class Actinopteri; order Perciformes; family Percidae; genus Etheostoma; species Etheostoma cragini. Next base: position 25,263,668 of record NC_048411.1, on the reverse strand, counting down.
TGTTTTTGGCAATGTTCAAACCTATACAAATCTGTAATTTTAATCACTGACAAAGTGTGTCATTAGTTTGCCTGTCAAATAAGGTAGGCCCGAAAATAGCATGATATCGTAGAGAGTAATTGTACATTGTAGTTATACTCAGTAACAGTAACACAGTATTTATTCTGCCAAAAGGCTTGATTTTCTTCAGTAATTGCATGCCACTTGGCAACACAGGAATACAGTAAATACCTAATTTATTGATATAATATTTCACCTCAACCCACTCAGTTATATTTAGTATGATTGTTTTAGACACGGTTTACAATGCTGATCTACAGTAGAAACAGAAGATGACAAAGCTGAGAGATGGCACATATCAAAAAAGTACATACTGTAGAATGCATTTAGATAATGACCACTGGACAGAATTTACCAACACTTTTAAAACCCCACATACTGTACATCAAATCTTGACTTGTTAAAGGGTTAGCATTTACTTTCACAACCAGTAACTCCTTCAGGCCAAGTTTGAAGCTCAAACATGAGCCTACTTGGTGTTCTTATAAAATCCCTTGTCTCCTCTAAAACAACAGAGCGTGGTGTGACCAACACATTCTCACTCCCCTCGGGTCAAATACAGATGCTTGGTCAAGTGCCTTTGACAATGTTATTGACACTGAAAGTCTTCTTTAGTGTTTATCCAAACATGTTTGGTCGGGACTCTTTGTGTCTTTTTGACAGTGTTATGTTAGAGAAAAAAGCAACTTTAAGAAAGGTACCACGCGGGAGACAAACCGCTGTCTCCTGGGTGAAAGTCTAATGTTTGACACATCCACCACACCAACCACCCTCCAAGCGGAATTTCTGCCTTACACATTACTCGCTTAACCCCTGTGTAGCTGCTGCTCTCTTCAGTATGTTATGCAAACTCACTGAAGGGCACCTTTTTTGTCCCTTCAGACGCTGACAGCCACTGTCCAGACGTCCCTATTATACAAGTTTGGAGTGAGAATGGGTTGGTGTAACTCACCTTCCAACCACCGTCTCTTCTTTGTTACGCCAGGCAACATATCGATATTGATTTACGAGGCTAGATATTGTCTTAAATTATGGATATCGTAATATTGTGATGTGACACATTGGATATTGTATGTATCTTTTCATGGTTTTACAGGCTACATTACTGTAAAGTGATGTCATTTTCTGAACTTACCAGACTGTTCTAGCTGTTCTAGTATTTGCATTTACCCACTTAGTTATTATATCCACATTACTGATGATTATTTATCAGGTATTTGGTCAAACATATCGTGATCTTTGATTTTCACAGAAAGAGAAAAAAAAATCCTTTTCAGTTTTTTCCTGCTGCTGATTGCAATGAGCAGATAAGCTCCTGGAACACTGCTGGCAATTACTGGAGTCTATTAATGCACCTGGCTGTACTCAAGTTCACCAGAATTAGTTCACAATTCAATCAATAAAAACGTCAACAGAGTTGGATTACTGAATACAGCATTAATGTACCATCAGCCAAACAGCAGCAGTGTCAATTTTGGGTGCTGCTGGGGCGATATGTAAATCAAAATCATCTGTTGAGCAATCTGCCAATTCAAAGATGTAGTCCACGTCAAAGTTTCAAGGGTTTGGACTTTGCTGCTCAGGCATTAGCCTGGCTTCACCTCCCTACGTACTTACGCTCAATTTTCATTTCCCTTCTATACTATGTATAGTGTTGGGTTTTCTCCAGCCAAAATTGTGGCGTTCCAATAGCGATCAGAGGGAGTGGCTGCAAACAATGACGTAGAGACTGTGCGCTAGAGTTGTAGTTCTGTGTGAGCAAAGCCATTCAGTCCGTTGTGCCAATGCTGCCGAATATCCAGAAGTTAAAGCCTGAGCCAGAACAATCTTTGTTGAGTTTTGTTGGTGGCCATGATGTTGAGCCCTCCTACCCATGGGGTTCGGGAAAAGTTTGATATCCCAGCTCACTCTGTTAGTGTTAGAGGATTTGGTTATTCCAAGGAGTTGGCTTGAAATACAAACTCAACTGACACACATGCTCAGGACCTATTCATGCACAAATGGAGAGTTGTCAGAGTGAGTGGGCCGCCAGTGCTGGACCAGCACCCTGAGCGGATGGGGGGTACTGGCAGGTGTACTGGCGTTTCTCCAGCAACCAATTCACACTCTGCACTTCGGTCCGTACTGGGACTTGAATCAGGTACTCTCTACGGACTGAGCTCCTGCCCCCCTGAACCATGTATCAGTCATTGTCCCTTTCTGCTGGTGAAGCTCAAAAGAAAGTCAATCAAACTCAACACTGTTAAAGCAAACGGTTACATTCTCAACTGAATGATTGAGTTTTTATGTGAGGTTTTCATTTACAGCAAGTGTGTTTTGTTTTTTGAAAATAACAAAACCATTTCCTAACCAAATCACTACTAACCTTGACTGTGGTTGGTAAAACCTGACCTAAACAGTTCAAACTGATATATCTCAACTATTGAATGGATCGCCATGAAATTTGGTTCCTCGACATTATGAACTAAATTAAACTAAACTGCTCATCAGCTGCATAACCACTTTACAATCTGATTTTAAGACTACATTGGTGGGGTTTTACCTCTAACGTGTGTGTATGTGTGTGTGTGTGTGTGTGTGTGTGCGTGTGCCTGTACTAGGGTTTCTTAGTTAGTCAAATTATTTATTTAATTAGCCAGTTAATAAACTGGGTTGTCTGAGTTGGATTGAGTTAAAAAACAATCTGTAACAAAAGCTGACTTGACAGCAGAGTAACTTTAATCTAATTGCACTGAAAGCAACCAGCTGCTGCCTGTGGCCATTCGTCCTCAGCTTTGAGCACATTTACAAACTTCACAACTCCTGTCCACAGCTCTTTGTTCAGCTTGAAATTAGTTTTAAGTTCTCTGTGGTTCTACAAACAGGAGGTGCAGTAAACACAGTGACAGCTGTACTGATTTGAACCTGATACAGATACAACTCAAAAATATAAACTCTCTGCATTCGAGGATTTATACAAATAATAGTGTGTTACTTAAAATCGATAAATCAAGATCATCAGGATGACTAGTTGATATAAGGTTGGCCAATATGACCAAAATCTTCTATCCCAATATAGTGAATTTCATATCTCAATACCTATATATATATCTCAAACATGTTTTCTGGTACTTCGATAAATAAAAAGTTTATATGAAATAAGCATAAAAAGCCTATTTTGTATAGGATACTCCTGTGTGAAATAATTATAGGAGCAATAAAAAGCACTGAAAACGGATTTTGTGAAGAACTTTACCGCTGAATGGACATGAACAAGTGCTACTATCAGAATGTGAAGCGTTTCAGTAAATAATGCAGTTTTTTCACAATAAAACAATATAGACAGATACACATTTGGTGTATCATATTGATGATAAACATCATATCGCCCAGCCATACTGGAGGGAAAAAAACTAGAGGAAAACAATCCATTAAAATTAGAAACTGTAAATGCATTCTGAATTCGAAAAATGAATTCAAACACAAGATGTGCTTTTCACTTTCTGTAGGCTATATTTTACATGAATGCAGTTGAACTAATTTAATTTCTTCGTTTCATTTTTGTTATTAAATTCCAGCACCCTTGGGCTTACACATGCTTCAAATTGGATTTGTTTGTACATTTCATAATCCACTTAATCTTCCTCCGGTGTTAGCTTTCTGCTGCCATCTGAAGTGTTAGCGGGTCATTTTGGACCCGTGTATTAAATTAGCCATAAAATACCCTAAAACCCCAATCTTTTATCATCCAATGTTTTCTTACTCTTGTTTAGCTGGTTGGGCTCCCTTATCCATGAAAAGATTGGTATTAATATTTTTTTGTGGCCCCCTGGGCCTTT
>NC_048411.1:25239881-25259690 GCF_013103735.1 Etheostoma cragini | reverse complement strand
ACTCCACATCATCTTCGTTCTCAGAGGCCTGCTCATCTCCATCGCTAAAATCCTGTGTGTCCTCTGCCTCATTTGCAGAAAAATATGTGATCCAAAGCTTCATTTACAGTAAATCTTCTCCTCATTCTTGCATCCTGTGATTTGGAGATGTGTACTCTGCAAGTCACCACCTCTACACTCAAATGGCTTAACAAGCCTGGACATGTCTCCCTTTGTTTGTTCTTGCAAAAAGGCAAAGAGAAAAGCCCCTAAATGAAGCCCAATTGGTTGGAGGAAGAGGCTGTTGGTTGACTGTGTGTTCATGATTTAATTTTGGGCATTTTTTATTGTTTTATAATAGAAAATTTTAACTGGGTCACAAATGACCCAAACACCACAAAAGTCATTTTTTTCACCAGAGCACTTTATAATTTAGTAAAAAAAAAAAAAATTGTTTAAATGGAAGTCCCTGACAAAGTCAAAAAGTTTCAACTCAAAAAACAAATGTATGAAGTGCTTTTATGCATGTTAAAACTCAAAACGGGTCCGTCGGGACCCTAACACCATAGGAAGGTTAACTAGTGCGCACGTGTGTGTGTGTGTGTGTGTGTGTGTGTGTGTGCGTGTGTGTGCCCTCAGCAGCATGCTTTTCTGCAGTGTTTGTGCTTTTATAGACCTATAAATTGTACAGGAGCAGTCCGTTGCGCGGCTCAGGCCATCTGTGACCTGCTCTCCCACAATCACCAACACGTTAGATCTTTTGTCTAATAGCAGACTCTTGACAATTCAATGACAGCAGCTGCAACAGATCAGGGGGGGGGGGGGGGGGGGGGTATCACTCAACCTGTTCATCCCACCCCCTTTGCTCCCGACGTCACCGCATCAAATATACGGACTGATCCGGCTGTAAATCCTCCAGTTGCGCTCTGAGCGGCTGGCTGAGCGCACCCTGGTACATGAAGCGCTTCGCAGCGACGCACATGAAACTGGACTGATACTGAACCCAGTGGCGGACGGAGCTTAACTCTTTCTTTTTTCAATGTAATGTTTGTGTCTTTTCTGTCTCTTTGATCTGCGTATGTCTTAGTCAGAGGAAAGTGGACATTTTTACTTTTCTTTTCCTCCAAGAACAAAAGCCGTTAACAGCTTGATTTGAAATAAACCAAGGTAAGACAAGGTAGTTTAGCGTTATTTACATTTAAAACACTGGATAATTGTCTGTGAAATGTATTTTTAAAAACTAATTTTCGAAGAGGGAATAAGACTCATTGACATTGTAATAGGTTATCAAGGCGCAGTAAGTAACTCAAGCTTTTCGGTGCGTGCACGTCCTAATCTCTATCATTCTGTCTGTCCATCTAGTTTTGTCCGGTTTGATGCGCTGCACTCAATTTGGACACAGACACATCTTTGTCCAAGAGTGGTCAGTTATGCGTGTGAGACAGCTCCTGACGTTTGCATCCTGAAGCGCAGTTTGGTGCGTAAAGTTCACAGCAGAGAAGAACAATCGGAAGCCAAACAGCCCTGGAAACCGTTCGTTTAGTGCCGGTAAAGTGCAGTGACTGCTTGCGCGCAACGTTGGCACAAAGTGCACATCCATAGATATTTTCCTTCATCCACTCGCGCAGGTCCCGTAGGCTATAGGCAGATGTGAAATCCGAGGCGCGGGGGCAGGGGAGTTTGTATTGTATATACCATACAATTATCCTCTAAACAACTGCTCTGACCCTAACCGTTTCCAATTCCATTATGTGGTTTGCAGAGCTTGACGTGTTTCAAGCATGCTCCTTAAGAAGAAAGGATCTCAGGAAGAATAGGACCTGCAATGCAGGAGCTAATGAGCATCCCACATACACAAACTAAAATGCTCAGTGTAGCTGCAGATAAATGGTGTGGGCTAATTGCAGTGCTTATTTTCTTATAGGCAGCAAAGGAAATTGATTGAAATATCAACAGCAGGTTAGGTGGAAAAAACACAAAGATGACTTTTTGTTTAAGTCAAAGATAATTTTTGATTATTTATAATGAGCAAGAAAACTATACTTAGCATCTGGGGAATACACGTGTAATACTGTGTAGTGGTAGCAAGAAAGAAAAACCTAGTAAGGAGGACATGTAAATAGTGTCAAATTAATGAGATTGTAAAGTTGTTATTCAGTTATGGATCAGATGATTGAAAGATGTTGAAAGGTAGCCTATGTGAGTCCAGGGTGATCGTTTGTATCAGTCTTAAAAAAAGATAAAAATAAAGTAAAATGAAAGCGATTACATCAGAGCGGCACCATCTTAGTAAAGTTATTTAGGAGTCTTTGGGGGAATGTTTAAAGAATAAATGATCAATGATAGCCTTAACTCCCATTTTGTCATCTTTTGGACATCTGGAGTGTGTTAGCTTCAAGCCCTGATGGAGCTACCGTAAGCTGCTTATATTAGTGAGACTCCAAAATGTGTGACAGCATCACAATTTAATGAAAAGCTTGTAGAGGCTGATCTCTCCGGTTGTTGTGATGATCCGATTTTGAAGGGATGCTTTATGAGATTAAACTGACAGGACTCTGTTGGTTTTATGACAGTTAATTAACAGGCTGTTACGGTTGGTTAATGAGATTTAACCGACAGGACGGTATGTTTTAACTTATGAGATTATGGTCAGTTTATGTCCTTTTAAGGCTCTGACACACCAAGCCAATAGTAGGCTGTCGGTCCTAGTTGAGGCTTCATCGGTCTGTATTCATCTGATTGGCTGTTCAGCTTGTAAACAAGAGTGAGGAAAAGAAAAAAACAACTATGACAGGCACACCCAAGGGTCCTTTCATTTTTCATCTCATCTGATCAATACAACGCACATAGAGCTGTCAAAACTGGTCTTGAATTAAGTTGGAATGTTCCATCTAAAACACACAGGTTACAACTTTTGTAATAACTATCTTTGCACATTATGTCCATACGATGGCAACGTAGACTAGATCTCTACCTACACTTTACAAAATAAACGTCAATAAACTTATATCTTATACCATGATATACTCTTTCTCTCTGTCTGTCTGTCTGTCTCTCTCTCTCTCTCTCTCTCTATGTTTCCTCTGCACCACTAAACATTTACCCTCCTAGCAAGCAAGCTAGCTTACCATCCAGCCGGCCAGCCTCTAAATTATTAAAATGTAATAACTTCACATGCTCTTGTCACCTTATAGGCAGGCACATTGCTATCACCAGATGACTGAAAATTTACTTTGGGAAATCTTTGGTAACCAGTGTTGATGAAGGCATGTTGGGTGGGTGAAATTAGCAGGCTAACGTAAGCCAATTAGCCCGCAGCTGGTCATTCAGCTGCAGTGATATGATATATAACATTTTTTATCATTAAATGAAATTAACTGTTAGAAGATAATCTTAATCAGATCACATTTTTCCTCACTGGTTATGGTAGCAGGTTTAAATGATCTCTAACATATGGAATTGACACAGCTCTTCCACCAATCCAACCCCAGACTTATGCTGCTTATGAATGATACTCCAGAATGACCTAATTTCACTGCAGAAACTGACATTCTGAGAGAACGAGAACCATCACACCACACAATAATGATTGCTCTCTGGTCAAACACTTCTAAAAAACAATCACAGCTGTGGGTCCATCAGTGGACTGTGCAAATTCACTTACTCTTATGAATAAAAATAGGACTCCAAGGAATCCATTCTCATTTTTGGCAATCAACGTGCTCCCCCATCGTCAAAACCCAATAGGTCCGGATTTGTTGTAGAACGGCTGCGGCCATGACTGACAGCTGAAGTCATGAGGACCCACGAGATCTTGCAAATTCATGTAAAATAGAACCACAAAACCAACAAAAGTTTATTTTCATCCTGAGGACTAGAGGGGAAACATCTATGTGCTGTGTTTTCAAGGTGTACTACAGGGAAATATGATCTGCCATAAGCATGGTCTATTTTATTTTGGAAATTAACTGGAGGTTTTATTTAGTTTCTGTGCTTGACTTCCTGTCCCGCACTATCTGCCGTGTGCTGATATGCTGCAGAGCACTCCAGCATCCGGCAAGAATAGAAGCTCAACATATCTCCTCCGGAGGGCTGTGGACTGCCGGAGCTTTGCCGGAGTCGGAACGCAGCCTTTCTGCAGTCAGTGGAAATACACACATTGATTGTAATGGAAATCTAACGACTCAGCCGCTGTTCCGCAGCGAATCGGCAGACGTTACGCAACCCGGTGGAAATTAGGGGTACAGGTAGTTGTAGGAAGTAATAATCAGGAGATTACTGAAAGTAATCTGAAACCATTGATCACCCCAGGTTCATCCCCTGGTTTGGGATATCATGGGCTGAATACCACAATGTCTCACTCATCACATCCTAAAAAATCTAATCCAAAAACAATATATTGGATGTATCACATCCTTGGGGTACACACAAGCCACATTTTAGGGTGGCACTGGTCTTCCATTTACTGTCTAAAATAACAGATAAAAAAACTCATGCATCATTTGGAAAAAATGTGCTCATCTGCAGGAAACCAACACAGCATAAAATGGTTTTTAGAGTATTCTTTTTCTATTAAGGTCTTTTATGCAGAAGAAAGTCATGAGCATTAAGCAGTTCTGTGGCAAACATGTTCACAATAATACTAAAAACATCTATTTGTCAGGACCCATGTTTGTGGGGATTTCAGTCTCAGGCCCTATTAGATTGCATTTTATAGATCTGAAAATCTATCTATACTTCCTCAGTTCCTCCAATTAGCCCCAAATTTGATCATTTATGTTTTAAAATCACATTTGTTCAGCTCATCTGCACAAAGAAAGCAGCAGTTAGCCCATTGTGAGGGACCAATTGTGAGGTTTTTCAGTGCCAGCAACGAGCGGGCAAAATCCAGATAATGGCTTGTACTAGGAGGCATTTATTTTGGCATAAGTCGTTAAATGGTCAGAGAAAGTGACATGGATACTGCAGTAAATATTTTAATGCACAAACATCAGCAAGTTATGCTGTTTTCCTCAAACTTTTCCACGTACATAAGAATTACCTACAGTAATAATCAAACATAATAACATTTAATAATCACTAGACTTTTTTAAGCAAATCTCTATAATTTCACAGGGATTTACTGTCACAGCTGTTTATTTGCTGTTGACTTGGGAGGAAAAGAACCCACTTTAATATACTTGTGCACCCCAGAAACAGCTGGTAGCAACAGAGATGTTTTGCATTTCTGGATCCATTTTGTTGTACACTTGTAAACAACAGTTATTGTTTGTGTTTCTCACAAAATGTCAGTTTCCACTAAACCTAAGATGAAGTGAGACAGTAGAAGGACTACAGACAATACTGTCAAAAAGAAATGCATGCAAACAGCATAAACTTAAGTAGAGTAGAAGAGGGCGGTTGAGGGTTAATAGGCCTGCCAATAGCACTTTGTCATGAATGACAGTAATGACTGAAATGCACTCAATATCCAAGTTTGTTGTTATAGCGGAAAAAACAATGCTTCATATCAACCAGTGGTCTAACTCTTTTTTTATGCATTTCTTTGCTAAAGTCAGTCCTCCCAGTCTTTTTACTTTACCGTTAACGTTCTGCCTCAGGTCTGTTACGTCCCCCAGTCATTTAAAGCAGCCATTGTCTGCTTTAGATTGGTCCTACTGTACTGAATGGCTTTCTCCTTTATTTTCTTACACATTAAGAGCATGTGATACTGTCAGTGATCTTAATGGGTGCTTGATCGATCACTTAACTCTTGGCATTAACTTGTCAATAATCTGAGACACATGGCCTTTTTACAGTGAAGATGTGTAAAGGACTGAGGCTGATAGGTGTCTGGTTTCCATTGGTCTATATCCTTGACGGTCCACTTCTGGGATTGCTCCATGGTCGGATTTCACTCATTTAGACCAGAATCCGGTTGCCTTGGGCTTCCTTTTGGTTGGCATTTTAGACTCCGGCCGATTTATTAGAACTATGGTTAACCTTTTCTCAAATCCCTGCAGGGTGAATGCAGACAGCTGGCCAGACTTTGGGGTGTTCCTAGGACTTGAGGAGGTTTGGGGCTTAGCCCGGATCCATTTAAATAAACTGGATGCAATGCAAAGCAGCAATTGGCTTGTCCAGCTTGTTAAAGAGGGTCTGGCAAACAAGATTAGATTTTTGATTAGAGAGCTGGTGATACAATGAATTATGCATCCTACATTAATGGAAATGATGTGACTATGTCCTACGTGAGCTGTAACAAAAATTACTTGGATTACTCAATATTTTAGTTATTATAATTTGTAATATTAGCATGAGCCATATGACAATATGTAAAGTGAAAGAAGTAGCTCTTGGAGTCAAAAGAGTTCTCCCGAATCTGCAGATCAACCATATTATAAAGGGGATATGCCAGTTTTGTTTCTGCTGCTCCATCTCTAATTAGTTTAGACTTTTTTCATGTAATTAATGAAACCTCGCAAAACAGAACACATACTAAGCATTTTGACAATGGTGTATAAATTCCATTATTTTATGTATTTTTGGTCAAAAAAAATATTTTTTAGCATGAATTCAGAAAATGCATTATTGTTCCATTTTCAAAAGGAATTTTAATGAGGTTTAAGTCAAAGCATTATTGATAATCTCATCAACTGTTCAGTAAGTTCCCAGTCTTTGAAATTACACTAGAAAGTTGGCTGGTTAACCATAAAGTCATCTACTTATTCTTTATTTTTCAGGTTTAAAATGAACGAAGGACTTGAGAACAACTTGACTCACCTGCATGACAACTGGACATTTTACAACTCCTCCGTGGAGTATGTCATACCCAGGAGCAACATCACCTATGTTGGATTTTACCTGCATCAGCCATCCACAGCAGCCATCTTCATTGTGTCCTACCTGCTGATCTTCCTTGTGTGCATGGTGGGAAATGGAGTGGTGTGTTTCATTGTGCTGAGGAGCAAAAACATGCGGACTGTCACCAACTTGTTCATCTTAAACCTTGCTGTGAGTGACCTCCTGGTTGGGATTTTCTGCATGCCCACAACACTTCTTGACAACATAATTACAGGTGAGCAGGCCAGTAATGTGAAGCTTTCATTGTGTTGCTGTTGTTGTTGTGTTTAATTTGGATATTTTTGGCAAGTTGGCCGCGTGGTCACATAGGTTACGCAGTTGGTTGTTTTAACACCTTCCAGACTGAATTTTTTAACTACAAAAATTGTATGGATTGCTGGGAATTTAGGAAGGGACATTTATGCTCTGAATTTGACTTTTATCAAATCTAGTGCCACCAATGGGCCAAATCTCCCAACTCTTAGTCTGATGACAAGATATCTCAAAACATTGGAACCCAATCTCAACAACTTTTAGGAAAATATCCATAAACTTTGGTTAAGACATTCATGGTACCCAAGAAGATGAATCCTAAAGATCCCTTATTTTTCCCTCTAGCGCCACCAGCAGGCTGACATTTGGAGGGAAATGTGTCAACAGCCATTGGATGCAGACACATTTAAGTTAACCTCATGATGTTACCTTGTCGATACCCTAACTTTTCCTCTTGCTAACAGGTCATAATTTTGACTTGTCCAACACTTTAGTTAATGAAAGTATACCTCATAAACAAATCACTTGATTGTTGTCAGTCTCAGGTACAGTTTAATATAAAATGTAAGGGCTAACATACTGCAAAGGTCTGTCTTGACATTTTTTGCCACACTAGTTCTAAAGATCGATGCGGCAATGTAATATCTCCATTTTCCTTCAATTAACTATTTAGCTTTTGGGTGTGTCATGATGCATCACAGCTTCACAGGGCTGCAAGCCCTTTTAATCCTCTGATTAACCTTGTTCTCGAATGCACAACCACTGATTATAATTAATTCTCTGCAGGACTGCTTTTGTTTTTTAGTTCAGACGTGAGTTAATATGGACTAGTAAGAGGTACTTTGAGGCCATCCCAGGCAATGTGATTCTTGAGGCGTTTCTGGAATGAACTATTGTTTTTTTGACAGCCTGTGTTGATCAAAAGTGAAGAAGACTCAGAGGAGTTGAAACTGTCATAGTAGTCAGGCCGACTTCCCTGCATGCATGAATATGACTAGGGCATGTTTGCACATTGGGCTGATTAGATTTGACAGTTGGCTTTTTATGATACAAATCTCACAGGAGTGAGAGATTTTGGCTGGGATTTAAGATTTTTCATATAGGCTGTCTACAGAAGCTGCAATGACTTCATTTCATTAGTTTTAAAACAAATAAACAATTAAAAACCATACTTAATAATTCCGAATAGATCCAAGTTTTCTCTTAACCGACTAAAAATCAAGATCATCAATTTTACAAAAATCAATAAACCTGGAACATTTTAAAAGGTGTGTAAAATTTGGTTTTAATTTAGTGTGAAGATTCAGCTTGAAAATACTAACAAAAAAAGCCTGTGAGCATGTATCTTGTATTAAATGTCAACTGAATGACAAGAATGCTGTGAGCAATCACAGCTTATTATTTAGTTGTTCAGTGACCGTATCAAGTCAGCGCACATCCACAGATACATATTTGTTGTAAAACCTTTTTAAAATGATTTTTATGTTTACACCTGGCATTCTCAATTCACTGGTATTTCTGCTAAAAATGGAGACGTTTGAAAACCCTGCTTACTGTTTTAGTTTGAAAACTACAAGGTTGCAGTTTAATCTGAACAGTCAGAAACGGAGACCTTTTGAAACAATAAAGTAGACAACCACATTTGATCTCTGACTGGATCTTATCAGTACATATGCAGCCTGTTCTCATGAACGTTTCAAAAGCTACAAAAAGATAAGCAGTGTAATTTATATAATTCCTACTTATTTTTTATTTTTGCTGGCCGCACCACATTGACTGCTGCTTAATTGGAACGCGACTAGCTGCGTAGGGAGTTGTTCAGGGTAATGGGAATTATGCGGGAGTGTTTTACTGTAATACAAACCACAAACTTCTTCCTAAACTATTTTTCAATGCCTAAACATAACTTTCGGTGCAGCCTAACGCTCACTTTTCTTGCCTAAACTAAACTGTAATCCCCGCCGAAATGACCGGCAGCTCGCAGTGTTCTGTACCCGGCTAACAGTCACCTATTCTCAGGTAACTCAACCACCAACTACCTCTTAGCTGACGGAGCACCATGCGGAGCACCATAGCTGGTGCTGCAGAGCTCTGTAGCAGTTAAACACTACTACTAGCTGCCACTGATATGACGAGCTTTGACCGAGGTCTGTAGGCTCTGTCACAAAGCTCTGTAGCAGCTTAAACAGCTTGCAAGAAAAATTCTGCATTTTATAATGCCAATACGACCTACATGCACAGATGCAAGCCACTTGAGTGATTTGTGACAATTCCTTTGTCAAACACTATTTTGTAGTGTGGATGTAGCTTAAATCCCCTTATTTACCTCCAGAGATTTATTGTGGGTAATATGAATAAATAGATAACACTACAACAAATAATACATCTAACGCCTCTAAACAAGAGCAGCAAAAAACAGCCATTCTGTCAATATTTTATGAATCTGGAACATGTTAGCGTCTGACGTGGAGTTTGGGGAAATCCTGCTGGGAAAGTGCTTTGGGTCCTTTAATCCCTGCTACAATGACATAACTCCAAATTAAATCCCAAAATATTATGGACAGCTTAGAGCTACCAGAAGTACACAAGAATTAAATCGTATCAGCTTTGCATTAGATTATCACATTTGAAATTATGCGCTTTACTCAATAAAGTAAATAACTTCTGAGATATGAACTCATGGTACAATCCAGTCTCACAATGAAATTGTTCTCTTTCACAACCCTATGAGGGTTGGTGTGAGAGTTCTCTTATCAAGGTTCAACACTCCTTTTGGAAATTGAAACCAAGTCAGTCTACATGGGTATATCCCTGGTCATATTCAGTGAACAGCTTACGTCACATACTCCAGGCCATCTGTACATCAACATAACTAATGTTTTCTAGTAACTTTTACAGTAGGGGAAAACAAATAAAGCGGATTTTGTGATTGTTTCGCAGTGTTTATGTTGACGGGGCGCATTGCGGATGCCACAGTAGCGACGCACCACCTAGTTCATCATTCAAAGACTAAAGTCTAAAGGTTGCCTGTATGTGTTTGTTTAACGTATTCATATGTTTTTGTTAATTTTCACAATGTTTAAAATCATCTGTTAACCTAGCCATTCTTTAATTCCCCACAGTAATCCTGTAGCTTTTTTGGGTACACATTTAACATCCAATACTTCAATACATTCTGTTTAAAACCATACCATATTTCACAAAGATTACCGATTATGATAATCACGCAACACTCAGATCTTTGTTAACTACGTGTCAGTTTAGGACGGGGTAACCGGAAGTATCCCGTATTTTCAATAATATATATTGTAACCCTCAAGATATCTTGTGATTTGTTGGAACGTTTCTGTTAATTATATCTATATTAGTCTGCACATTTATGGTTCACTAGATTTACTAATTTGGGCTGTTTTGAGCTTTGAAATGACTACTCGCCTGAGCCACCCCTGTAGTGTATTCAGTAGTGGTATGTTCCAATTCCAGGGGCCTTCAGAGCTATATAGATGTGTGTTTCAGTTGTTTGAGGAGCGAGATCTCCTAGGACGTAAGTCTGTAGAAAGTGACTAGAAAAGAAAAGTCAACTTATTTACACCTGTATTTATTTTTGGTATACTTCATTTGTTTTGACTCTCATGTGAGTTTCTTATATTTTTGTGAAAGTATTTTTTATTTTTCTTCAATTTTGATTTTGTCAAGGGTTCTTGTTGCCTAAGGGCCTTACTTGGGAATATAAATAAAAATACCATCTTTTTCAATAACCATCAAACACTTCTCGGATGATTTTGTGCAGACTGATTTCTCTTCCTCTGCATATTCATTGCAGCATCTGAAAAAGGAAGCAGATTACTGTAGTATGGATTTTTTTTTACTATTTTAAGATGAGGGGAGAATATTTCTCTTTGTTTGATTTTATTAAAGTAAAGTGGGGCTTTTCTGTTGACTTTACAACTCGTTTTTTTTTTAAAGACTGAGAGAAAAAAGAGCGATCCATGCTTCCTACCAGCCGCACTGAACTGCAGTCTGTAGATGGGTGTCTAGTGCCAGAAAGGAGGAAGAAGAGCGGCGGTGCCAAGAGAATCAAACAAAACTTATTTTGATACGTTTATGTCAACACAGGACACCACCATTAGTCATCCTGCCTCCTGAACTATGGAGGAAATACGTATTCACAATTCAAATTGAAAGTCCAAAGAGAAAACAAAGCAAGATCAAATTAAAAATATTAATATTTTACTACGCTACTAGGAAAGATCTTCTGAAAAGGAAAGGGGTGCAGAGGCACCCTATGGTCAGCGGGAGGAGGTGACTGCGTGGAAGCACTGGAAGGAATGAGGAGCCATGAAACAGGAGGTCTCCAGGCTGCAGCCATACACTTTTGTGCAGCTTTACCAGACTGGCTTGGCCTCTTGTTTCACATTAGATGATAGAAACTGATGATGTAGGCTAAATACAAACATTTCAGACAAAAACAGTGAAGTTTTCATGTAGTTACTGGAATTGGGCCCATGTACTTTTGATTTTGAAACAACATCCAAATGTGAAAAATTGATAATTTTAAACCTTGTAAATATTGATGAAAATGTGTTCAAATGGAAAAAGCGGCATATGTCAGGAATAAACTTGTACATGATTTTATTGAGCGACTTTCAGCTGACAGCGGGGTGTGTGAGGTTCACTGGCCAGCTGACGAGCAAGCGATCCCATCCGGCACCAGCTAGCTGTCACATCAAACTGGAGCTTCCACAACATCGGAGTAAATGTGCAATTGGCCATCAGTTTTTTTTGCGATCAAATTTTTTATTTATTTAAACAAATAAGCAAAAATTTAAAACATTGGTCTAGATGACAAAATAAACCAATACTACTTAAACAAAGAGAGGAAATACAGGAAAGAGGGAGACACAACAGAAAAAATAATGAGACAGACATAGATAAACACATAAACAAACACAATGCATTGACAGGGAGACCAGCATACAACAACAAGGACCAAACACACACACAGATACAATAGAACCAAGAAGGCTATAGCACAAGTCTACAGCATGGATTTCAATGATTCACCAATGTTGCGGCAAATGTTCAAAGTCTTTCCTGGCGTTCCATTTATGCAGGCCGTGGAGAGCTCCACAAATATGACAGTCCAGCAAAAACAGCACGTTTTTGAGTTTTAGAGAGCTGAAGGACTGACAGATCATTCAGAATCTAAACATTGACAGTAACAGGTACAGTATCATTAATCAGGGCAGATATTTTGGAGGCAACATTGTTCCAGCACTGACCAACAGGAGAGCAATCCCAGATCGTATGAAGATACACTGTCAGAAATAAGGGTACACTAGGGGTCCATTTCTGTCCCCCAAGGTACAATCTATACTAACGTACCCCATAGCGCTCATTGTTGGACCTCAAGTAACATATATGTACCTTTTTGAGGGTCAAAAGGTACATATATGTTCCCAAGCAACCCTCAAGGGTACAGTTTTTGTACCCTTGAGGGTACAGCCCAAGTGACAAGTTATTGTACCCCTAAAGGTACAATTATGTACTTCATTTTCTGAGAGTGTATGTACCTTGAGCATTTAATGGCATTTAATGTTAATTATTTTCATGTGAGGTATTTTCACAAGGGTGAGATATGTCTTATGAATGAAATTGTAGTGAATCAGCTGGTGGTCTGGATTGCGTGTTACTTCTGGAATGTTAGACCATACATCGTGCCAGTCAAGATCGAACCCCCCTCTGTTCCCATTGTGGTGCTGTCATAGGCCACCAATCATGAGAGCTGTCTTATTGAATAATGTAGACAATGTGTGCCAGTCACAAGCTAGATACTTTTTTGATAAGATGAGAGAAAATGGAGCCAAAGTGTAGCTGGCACTGTTTATTGGGGATATTGGCAAAAAGAACGTCATGGAGTGAACAAGGCTCCGTTATAGCACTTTCTAAGGTATGCCAGCAAATAGGCATATCTCGGTTGAACCAGGTGAGGAGGGGCCATAACACAAAGGACCAAAAATAATGTTTAAAGTTGGGAACTGAGAGGCCACCATCCTCTTTCCTTCTCTGTGGAGTAGACATCCTAAGTCGCGTCCGTTTTCCTTTTCAGATGACTTTAGATGCTGCTGATTGTAATGTATGCCAATGACCAGTAGAAGGTGAAAGAGGTAGCATAGCGCTCAAAATGAATCCTGATAAAAATTCATTTTAAACAGAGATACAAGCTTGAATAGACATTGGGAGACCCATCCATCTTTCTCTGTCACTCAAAACATTGTTCAGAACAACGGAAAAGTTGTGCTTAACAATCTGATTTAAGCAAGGGAAAACCTCAATGCCTAAATATTTAAACTGCTTAACAATGGGCATGTTAGCAGAGATGATTGAATTGCGAGCAGAATCATTTAAATGAAGTAGTGCAGACTTTGACCAGGTAATTTTTAATGCCTCATAAGCTTCCTCCTTGCATAATGACAGAAGGTAAAGAAGAGACTGAGAGGGGTTTTCAAAAAAAAAAAACATAATCCGCAAATAATGAGAGGTGATTACAAATGCCTGTTGGTGACACCACAGTCGATTGACGAATAGCTTGAGCCAGTGACTCTAGAGAGAGAACAAATAGTGCAGCACTTAAGGGACAGCCTTGGCGTAAAGATCTAGAAACTGGTGTTTAAGTAAGACTCAGACTGACAAGATAGAAGACAGAACTTAAATCACACCAAAGACAGTGTTACTAAAGGCCACAAAGTCAAAGACTGACCACCAAAATGACTACTCAAGTCTGTCAAAGGCTTTCATTGTGTCAAGAGAAAGAAGTGACATTGAGTAGATTTGGACTTGTTGTGGACAGCAAAGTGGAACAGGTGAGCAAGGCATGATACAGCACAGGGCACTATTAAAACAGGTGAAGAAGGAACTTAAGCTTGCCAAGTGAGTATATAAAGACAAAGTGGAAAACTGGACAAAAGTATAGACGCAACACTTTTGTTTTTGTTCCCATTTTTCATGGGCAAAAACAAAGTGTTTGCATTTAAAATTTTGTTCAGTGTGTGTTATGTGGCATGTCCTAGTGGAGACATTACAGAAGGGGGAGGGAGAGCAACCACAAGTCCTTCTAGTCCACTGGCATTCAACGGCTATCAGAGTATGAGTTTTCCTGCAGCTGAACATCCGACCAAACTGAGCAACAAGGGAAGAAAGGAATGGACCAAGAAGCTGAGGATCATAGACATAAAACAAACAAACAACAGAACTCTTTTGCTGCGAAGCAAGAGCCTGCTGGAAGCCCAGCAGTCAGAGGAGCACTGCTCAGATCTAAACAATGTTGGCGTAGCAGAGAAAGTAATGCCTGGATATAAAGGTCAAAGTCACAGAGATAAAAAATGAACTTAGTCAGCTATAACATGAAGTACAGTGTCAACCAGACAATGGGCAGAGCTCATCACAGTCTACCAGGAAGCTTTGTGATGACAGCCTCAAGCTGTGCAATGCATTTTAGCAGCAGGGAGTGGGACACTCAGACAGTCAATGACATTTGACCAGGCGAGGAATCGCACTCTAATAGGACAGTGATGCCGAATGTATATAGCTGAACACTGCATACCAGCCGGAGACACAAGTGTTGGATAAAAATACATTTTCTTGACTTCAGAGCCTCCAAAAAAGGGATTTCATAGAATATTTGAATATCCTCTGGACTTGTTTATCAGTAATGTGACGTGGTTGTTTGTGGTCTATGTTGCTGAGGAAAACCCACAATGAGATATCAGTTAGCATTACGTGCTGCTTTCTGTCACATTGTGTAGCTGCATTGTAAATATGAGCCTCTGGTTTGGCCCCGAGTGCTCTTTAAGGACCGAACAACAACCAATCTGAGCATTGTCTCTCAAAGAAAGCTTTTATTTCTGCAGCATCAGGATGTTTCCAGCGTATAATGCTTTAATGGACCATAATGTGGTTTTGTTATCTGCATCAATGCATATTGGCCGATAGCAATTACCTCATAAAAGAATAAACAAAAGGAGATGAAAGTGACAATGTCACCCAAATGTGTTCTTCATATGACCTCGACAATCATCAATTTAGTTTTAAGGATGTTGCGGATAATGGGACTGAATTATCACACTTGCATTACTTCTGCAGCTTAATAAATAACACATGTGTTGTGTATGCGTCACATTCACTTAGTGTTTTAAACCTTTTGCATGTTTTTTGTGGAAATGAATCTAACAGCTAAATTGTTTTTGGAAAGCAACTAGGGCCTGATGTTTGTAATATTAATAGTGTTTTTGAAAACAAGAAAAGCAGATAGTAGAGGATCCCCTGTGGTTGGTAGACAGCTCTAGATCCTTTTGAGCCTTAGGCAGTGTTAATTAGTGGTATCTACACTTAAAAAGTTTTGTAATGGAATCTGGCACTGTAAAGTTTTGACAAACAATTAATACGTGTTTTGCATTCTAACATAATACAGTCAAAAAGGGAAGTACATAATATAGACAAAAGGAACGGTGTGCTGCATATTCCTTTGAAAAAAGTATAATAAAAAAACAAAGGAACCACCATTTCAGTTAATTATTACTTACACCATCCAATTGCATGCAACCAAACAGAACAAAGATCAGGACGTCTTGCAGAGATGGGAGTGTGAAAAACATTCCTACAACATGCAGACTGGGCTACACTCTTTGATGTGTTGGTCACAGAGACGCCACTGGCATAGCCCACTTATTCACTGCTGTGCATGTAAACACACTGAGTTTCAAGATTTAAGCTTGGTCCCAATGCTTCGACATAATTTATAAACTGTAAAACCATGTTGAGGAATTGCCAACACACTTTCTCTGCCTTTAAGTCTCTTGGTCATCTGTAATATGACTGGACATGCTTTGAAATTTCAGAAAAAACAGGGTTAAAGTTCAATTTATTGTAATTTAAATGCAGAGCAGGGCAGTGCAAAATCAGGGAAGAGTAAACAACAAGTAGTGCTGCCGCGAGCTTTGTCATTGTCACTTTGTCACTTCCACATCATTGTCACTCTCAAAACTCAAGCCGACATAAAGCCATTCTTCCACTGTGTAGACAACACAGATTGATCAAAATCTTAAAGGTTATTTGCAGTTACATGTTTGTCTTTTAAGGGGCTTAAATGTTTAGGGACAAACTTCATAGTGAAAAGGCAACTGCAATTATGGCTACGTATGTTTATTAGCAGCAGAACGGAAAAACTACTGCCTGATTTTCATGAAACTTGATGGGAAGATGTAGCATAGGCAATTTTTAAGGAGATCCGAATCATGGGCGGATTCGCACTTTTTGTTGTCCTTTTGTGAACATTGCAAGTTATGGCATTTCTCCTGGGTGGAAGTCTGAGTTGTCTGAGTACACTTTTTCAGTTTGTTGTCTTTTATTATCAGTGAAATAAGACCACTAACAAAAATTTGTTCTAGGCAAACTTCTATTATGCTGCATTGTCGGCACAAGATGACATGAAATGTAGATCGTAAAATTTTATGAAACGTCTTGACCTTCTGAGAAGAACTTTTTCCATCACTATAAACTCTAATCCTGATTGACATATGTTGCCCACAAAAGCTTCCCTTTAAAAGGGATACTCCACCAAGTGTATTTTCATGAATTTTGGGGCTCATAAGACAAATTACAAGACAAATAAGAATGGTCCAAATAGAAGTAGCAGCAAAGGTTGAGATGCTGATTTCTAGTACCAAGCTCCAAAAATATTTCAGTTAATTCATACCTCACTTTCACAATTAACCACTGCAATGACCTCTGAAAGCTTTAAATCCTCATTCTACCTTTATAATGTCTTAATTTATAAAAAAAAGACAATTAAGCTTACGGGTTACAAAAGCCAGAGGTTATACTGAAGACAGTCCGCAGACTGTGATTATTGTAAGTCAGCCTCAATAATGCAAAGACAGCTCTGATTAAGTACAAATAAAAAAGGGATTGTTCCACCTGAATACACTTATAGATAGGATATTATGGCTATTGCTCCCGCTCCCATGTACTCTGATTTGATTGGATGTGTGAATTATTTTGAAATCATACATGAACAGGTAGTCTGTCCTTCAGCGTTGTCATGGAGGTATATGAGCTGAATGCATCTTTCTTGTCAACAGGATGGCCTTTTGGAAGCCTGGTTTGCAAAATGAGCGGCATGGTTCAAGGGATCTCCGTGTCAGCATCCGTCTTCACTCTGGTTGCTATTGCTGTAGACAGGTACAGTGGCTGTATTTTACTATTGTTTCATATTATATAACCTTAAATTTTCTTTTTCATTGTTTTATGTGGACAAAACAGAACAAACCAGAAACAACTATGATTTCACAAACCTCCACAAAGGCTGCACAATCCTATCAATTCATATTCTAAACTCAAGGTTCACTGACTGCCTTTTTCCCGGAGCTTTCTGTATCTCACAGCCTTCTTTTGCGAGTGGAGGATGTAGTCAAAAGCTCCAGAAAAAACAAACAGGAAGTGATTTGATTATTTTTTTATTTTTTATTATTACTTATTGTCTGCAACACCGACTCAAATTCCCGTGAGCTGGAATGAGCTACAAACATGAAACGTGGGGAATAACTGGAAATGCCATTGGCCACATGGTGGCGCTGTAATTAGGCTTCAAAATGCAAACTTTGCCACGCCCCCCACAACTTAAGTCTG
Source organism: Etheostoma cragini (assembly GCF_013103735.1). Lineage (NCBI taxonomy): Eukaryota > Metazoa > Chordata > Actinopteri > Perciformes > Percidae > Etheostoma > Etheostoma cragini. Next base: position 25,241,930 of record NC_048411.1, on the reverse strand, counting down.
ATTGACTTGAAAGCCTCAAGGATCATTAAGTTTCGCCTAGAAAATATTTCCGCCATTTTGAACTTTTTGAAAAACACATTTTTGAGATCTCCTCCTACACCGTAGCTCCGATTGCCACCACGTCTACATAATGACCTCACACATACACTGCAAGTCACATTTAAATTGACCAATATGGGGTGCTTAAATGCACAATACCTGGACATGGAATGACACAAATCAAGGTTTGAGCTTGGCATCGCAGCTTTGCGGCTTTTTATAGCAATTGAATTTTTGTAAGTCATGTGCTTTTCTCAAATTGCTGTGAGGTGGACTCTGAGCTACATATCACACTGAATTGAAAAAAAATGTTTTCGACGCATCAGTTGTAGGCATTTAAAAAAAAAAGTGCATTGTTTGTCCAATCGTTACAAAGACGTTGGACCACATGTGTGAAATTAATTTGAAGTCGCTATTAAGACAAAAGGAATGAACCCGCTAATTGCCGCTTGCAATTAAGTGCCCATATTATGAAAGAAATCACTTTTTTTTCAGGGATTTTCAGTGTTACTTTGTGTCTCTGGTGCTTCCACACAAATACAAACTTGTAAAAAAAACTATCCCTGAGTGAGTAACAGATTTCTGAATGTCCTCTGCCTTCAGTCTCCGGGTGAGTTGTTCAAAATCTGCCACTCTCGCTTAATTGTTTAAATAAAAAATTGGATTTTCCAGTTTTTGGTGAAGCTTTTGATTTACAGTAACACCCAGTAATTAGAGTAAATTTGTTTGCATGCATATTGTTGCACTATACTGTACATTCACATATATAAAGTGATGGTCATAAGTTTATGAATCCATGCTAAAGTTACTTGAAAAAGGAATTCAAAATATCAACTTCTGCAAATTAATCCAAATGCCTTAATAAAAACATTGAAAAAATCTAACCTTTAAGGACACTAATTTGCTTTGTGAATGGATATTGTATCATGAATAAATAATTGTTCTTTATTAAAATAGAGGGGGCATAAGTACACACAACCTTATGTTAAATTCCCATTCAGGCAGGCAGTTTTCATTTTTAAAGGCTAATTTTTTCATGGATCAAGCATACTATGCATCCTAATAAGTTCCCTTGGCCTTTGCAATTAAAATAGCCCCACATAATCACATACCCTTCATCATGCCTAGAGATCTGCATGGGGTTCTTCCCATTAAATCATCTCTCAGTGCAAATCAAACCAGCTATTAGGCTAACTGAAATAAAACCATGCCAACATTAGGCATATAAGTCAATAGGTAAGATGTCTCAGACAGTGGCTGGTGACAAAAGACCCCAAAGAAGAAGAACGGTAGCAGCATTTCTGAAAGCTTCAGCAGTAACCAGAGTGACACGCTCCGCACTGTGACAGACATAAAGAAAGAAAGGACTGACTTCAAAAGGAACACAAAAAAGCATATTAGCCACCTCAAGAGCAGTCACAGTTTATAGAGGAGGAAAGGCCACATGGCTGCCAATCTCTTCATTGATTGTGGCTGCCAACCTCAGACACTGCTGCTGATGAGACTCTCACAGACTACAGGGAGATCATGCAGATAAAAATATACAGTAGAACATTTACACAAAGAGAGGATACTAGGGCTGCACGATTTGGAGAAAAATTCATATTACGATTGGGATTTCCAATGCTGCAATTACTATTGCAATATAATTTTATCATGAGTTTACTTGATTAGGAAGGAAATGATGAAAACAAGCTTTGAAATATATATGTATATATATATATATATATATATGTTCTGTATACATTTTATTTAACCTTTAATTATTCAGGAATGTTCACTGAGAGGCAGCCTCGCTTTTGCGAGCAGCTCCACTGGAGCGGTTGGAGGTTAAGGGCCTTGCTCAAGGGCACCTCAGTGGTGGTAATGAGTGAGGGATATACACTGCTCTTTCACTCAGATTTTTATATACACATTTTATATACACTATATATATACACTCACCGGCCACTTTATTAGGTACACCTGTCTAACTGCTCGTTAACACTTAATTTCTAAGCAGCCAATCAC
>NC_048411.1:25222462-25239781 GCF_013103735.1 Etheostoma cragini | reverse complement strand
ATATATATATATATATATATATATATATATATATATATATATATATATATATAAAAGTATGATAATTTTATAGGTTTGTAGTTTTTTAATTCAGATTGATTAAATTCATGAAATCGAATAAAAATTATGAAATCATTACAACAATACAAAAAAAACTATTTAAAAAAATAAGTCATTTTCGGTTTCAGTTTTGCTTTTCAGCCCAGTGCATCCTGAATTTTCAGTTCATTTCGGATCATCACTACTGACCAGTATGTATATAGTTTGCATATCCCTTATACTCATGACCCCGAGAGCCCCTCCACATGAATAAAGCCTGGATTTATCACTTCATGAAATACGGTAACTATAATCATACAACGTTGAACCATTTTAAATAAATGCTTTTAGCCGTCAATCTATTTTCCACGGAAAAGTTATTTTTAAAAGTAGGTTTGATTTCTGCATCCATTTTCCTGATCCAATCTTTCTTTTTATTCCAGATTCAGATGCATTGTCTACCCATTCAAGCAAAAGCTGACCATATCCACAGCTTCCTTGATAATAGTCATTATCTGGGTTCTGGCCATATCCATTATGTGTCCCTCAGGGGTGATGCTTCAAGTGACCAAAGAGCAAACCATTCGGGTATTACTGGGCTATGACAACAAAACTAGCCCATTTTATTGGTGCAGAGAGAATTGGCCAAACCAGGAGATGAGGAAGATTTACACCACTGTCCTGTTTGCAAATATCTATCTTGCTCCTCTTTCCCTCATTGTTATCATGTACGGCCGGATTGGCATCACGCTTTTCAAAACACCGGTTCCAATGGGAGGAAAGCCAGGCAACGACAACCGCCACACTGTGTCAAAGAAAAAGCAAAGGGTGATTAAAATGCTTCTAATAGTTGCTTTGCTTTTCATCCTGTCCTGGCTACCTCTGTGGACCCTTATGATGTTGAGCGACTATACTAGCCTGACAGAGCAGCAGTACAGAATAATCAACATTTACATTTACCCCTTTGCCCACTGGCTAGCCTTCTTCAACAGCAGCGTCAACCCCATTATCTATGGTTTCTTCAATGAGAATTTCCGTAGAGGATTTCAAGCTGTGTTCAAGTTCAGTCTGTGCACCGCGGATGGACAGCGGAGAAAAACCTACTCGCACAGGCTGCAGGGAAACTCTGTACTCCCAGCTAACAATGCCCAAACGTGCTTGGAGCCCATTTCTCTTAACAGCCTAGATAAGAACCCTTCCAGGCGACTTAACCACGTTGCTGAACAGGACCTGGTCATGGAGGACACGGAGAAGGCATCTTGCAGCAGTGGGGGTGTGACTGCAGTGTCTATATGAGGAGACACTTTTTTTAAACATTACTATTTTAAGCATCTTATGCCTTTATTTATTTAAGACCGCTGAAAACATGAAAGGGGAGAGGGAGGGGTAATGACATGAAGTAAAGGGCCGCAGGGCAGAGTTGAACATGCAGGTTTTTGTAGTGTTGATGTGTTATTTGTCCGAAGCAATTTCAATACCCTAAAAAAAAAAGTTGGCAAAAGTTATTAATTACCAATTTAAAAAGAGAATACTCATTTTGTTCAGTAATTTCCTTATCACCTTTAAAGCTTTAGTGTGTAACTTTTTGATATTAATGAACGTCCGCTACATTCAAGCCATTGCCAAATGAGTAGCTACAAAGCTAATTAGGACCATCAGCTCCACACAACTCTCTCTGTATACCTCATTCTGGTTATGTACAGAAAATTGTGTCGTCCGGTGACTTTCCCACACAGAAAGTCAAGTGAAGACAATGACGTCGTCTGAAGAGTCCACCGTGTTTTTTCATGGAAGGCTGTTTCATGTGGACGCACCAACAGTTTTCTTTTCATTACATCGAATTCATCATGGGGGCGACAGAAACTATGCACTATAGCTTTAAGCCACACAATGTATGTGTCACACATTGTGTCATTTTAAAAATGGAAGATCAACAAAAGGGAAAACAATCTCATTGGAGGTGCATTACTTATCAATTAGGATATTGCATTGATAACAGGCTACTGTCACACTCCATGACACTCCTTATAAAACTATGTATACATCTATAAATATTCATCAAACATAAATGTACTGTGATGTTTGCAGAGCAGATTTCAAAAGTAAAGTCCTAGACAAAAATAATTTAAACTGAATGACTTTGTAGATTGAAACATTAGATGGAACATCTACCCTCTACAGTATATGTGTATTGTTCACTTCAAAGCTCTAAATGTAGTTATATTTCAGAGAACAAAACTGTATAGGGTGATGCTGTATCAAGGCTTTTAACTTGAATATTGAATCACATAAGCAGCTACCTCTGAAGCCATGACCATTCTTTTTAAACATAATAGTTAGAGTAAATCCTTGGCAAAAAACGAACGTCCAAACGAACGTCGTTACTTTTCGACGTTGCCTGCGTCAAAAAGTTGAGACAGACTAAACTTTTGAAAAATAAGTAAATAAATAAATAATCACGCTGCGGTGTCCAAACATGTAACTAGAAATCAGATTTGTCAGTTGATTTTAGGCGATGTGAGAGTACCGAACAGTAAACAGTATACATCACTAGCTCCATTGCTGCCACAAGAAAACATTGAGGGTATCAAAAAACAAGCACTGAACTAGAGTTTGTGTATGTATATGGTCACATGCACAAACATGTACTGTAATTCATTCCTTGCATTTAACCCATCCCTCAAGGGAGAAGTGAGAAGTGGAGAACCTAATACATGTTTTTTAATGGGGGTGGAAACCGGAGCACCCAGATGAAACCCACGTAAACATGAGGAGAACATACAAACTCCACACAGAACGGCCTGGCTGTGAGGCCACAGTGTTAACCATTGGGGCACCATGCTGCCTGTTTCCTAGCAAAAAGAAAGTCCAACCTCTCTTTTCTCTCTCTTTCTCAGAGAAATAAAGCTGCCTTCATGTGCGGTCAGAAACATCAAGATCTATAAACAACCTGATGGAAAACTTTAATTTTGAAAAATAAATTCTACTTATGTATGTGACACTCCCACACCGCCGCACCACCCTGCGGAAAATTGCCAGATCCCCTTTAGCTGACGTGAACGCAGCCTCAGTCTTTAATGGGTCTGAGGCTTGCAAAGTAAATTGTTAAACACTTATTTAGGTCACTTACATTGCAATTTCATATAACTACTATTGAATAGTTGAAATGAACTTGACTATTTTGTAAATTCTTTATAAAGTACACTTGTGAGGAAAATATGTAGAAATGTACCAGTCTATGAAGACAGTTTGGCCGGAAGGTACTTAATGGGTTTTATCTTCTCAGTCTTTCTAAAAAGTTCAAATATGTCCCTCTGGTTTCCTTTCATATTATGAGACAAAGTAGCATCTGGCTTGTGAATGTGACCATTTTGCCATTTTAACAAATATTATCAAGTAGCATTCACAAGCCACCGCACATGAGGCATGGGAAGCATGAGAGTGATTATATTGATGGTATAATTACTGAAATGTTGGAGACCATAGGCGGCCTATCATGCCAGGAGCCCTGTTAAAGGCTGGTGTTTCTCAAAATGCAGACTGAGGATCTCAGTTTCCCTAACGAAGAAAACCTTTATTTTTTTTTCAGTTTGTCTTTTTGTGTTTTTTTAATTAATTGAATGTTAAATTCAGTTCATGATTTCTATCCAAAAACATAACTGCATTATCATTCTAAATCAGTCTTTTAAAATGTTTTGTGCAAAGAAAAGAAGAAAACTATGATTTTGATTGTGAGCCATCCACTTACAAATATCGGAACTGTTATCCAGGCATTTATTCTAAAATCTGCTCTGTAAACATGTACATAAAAAGGGTGTAATGATGCTTAATTTAAAATTAATTAAATAATGAATATGTCATGAGGCTGTCATGAATGTGCCATGTAAATCTCAGATATTGTTCTTCTGTTATTTTATTTTTTATCTCTCTATGATCAGTCTTGTGCAGTTAACTCTTAAGTAAATGGGAAAAACAACAGAGGGCCTGCATTGGCCCCAAAACATGTATTGTCTGCTCTAAGTATATGTTACTGAGTCTAAAGCTTAGATAAAACGTGATGCTGTGAATCTGTCTGTGTGAACTGTCTATTTGGTTCAGAAGGGATTTTAAATACTTCTAATAGATTGACTAATCTCTACTGGTGGTGGTGTCTATTACTGTTCATCTTTAACAGGAGCCAATTTTGAAAATGTGTATAACAAAAATGTTAAACTGTAAAAGAAAAAATAAATTGTGAGTGAAGGTTACAAGCTAGAAGTGACATAGTAGACTCTAGTGGCCATATTGGAGGTCCTTAGCTCTTCAATCTGTTCAATGGCATTGTGCTATTGTACCTGTCCTGTTCATTTTAACCTTTGCACCCAGGTTCTGCTAAATCTTTTTTGGGGAAAACTCTCTGCAACATGTTGTTGCTCTTACATGCTGGAAAGCTTAACACCTGCATGAGCGGAGTAAAGCTGTACTTAACATACGCCTAAACTTAATTAATGTTATTTCAAAGAAGCAAAACGTACATTTGTTCCAAGTGAGGGTTTGTTTAGACATACAGCTACAAAGAGACAATGTTGTTTTTAGTTTTTAGTTTTTAGTTTTTAGTTTAGTAGCTAGGTAAGGAGAGAATAGTGTCAAGAACTTCATTTGGAGTGTAGAGAGTGAGTACCTAGCAAAATCTCAGACAAAAATAAATGATTGTGGTGGAGACTGGGCAGTTTGAAATACATTTTGTTTGTGTCTCCTAATTAATGATCAGTTTTTCCTTATTGGCAAATTATGACACTCCAGCTGAGTCAAAAAAACAGTGTTAAATCAGATAGAAAATCTCCAGTGTATGTTGACAGTAGCAGTGTGATAATGATGCACATTTTAATATTTTGGGTTAGGGTATTGGGTTTTACTTATTCTAAAAGTCAATAAAGTAGATATGTCATTAATCTGTATTTTTTATAAAACACCGATTTCATATGCAGCTCAGCAGCTTGGTAATGACTGCTAGCGGGGGGGCAGCCTCGGCACTGTAGCCACATCAGCCACATTACCATGCCCATGCACCCCCACCCACGGACAAGTGCATTCACTAAATGCATTTGTGCACAGATGGTGAAAGTATATAAGCATTACCTCATGTAACATATTTTTTATACATTTAATGTAAGTTAATAGCAAACAATGCTTACTACTTTTTAAAGACAAGTTTATAACAAATTGATACATACTGCCTATTTATGCCATTTGTGTACTGTAACTGTCATCCTCTACAGTATGTTGTATCTTTGTTGTCACTGTCAGTCTGTTGGTTTATCCGTGTTTCTCTCTGTTGACACTGTACATATTGTCTGTCTGGTCCCCCATCTTTTCATCAGTTTTTAACTAACTAACTCTGCAATTAACGTTTTTTACTGGTAATGAAACTGTCTCAATTTAATACTGATGCCGTCAGACGGCCTTAAGGACAGACAGCAGTTGGAGCTCCGGCGAAGCTCCACGCCTGTCAGCAGCCGCTTTTTACTGCGCAACCTCTGATTGGGTTGGTCGGCTCATTTCGGAACCAGGCCGACCGTTTCCGACTGGTAAAACGCTTAATGCTTATTATTATTAATATAATTATTATTATAATCATATTGAAATTGTGCAAGCGATAAAGTTGGCTTGTAAAGTCAATTTATTTGTATTATCAAACACAGTATAAAGAAAAATTGTCCGGCCCTTCTGGCATTTGCAAAAAATTGCCAGATGGCCAAGCTGCCCCTGATTACTGGTCAACATAGTATTTATGAGCCCCCATCAAATTTCACATTCATTCCATTATCTGACAACGGAAACTAATAAAGATTTAAATGATATAACTGTGTTGTGCAGGAGGGGACCGAACTTTTGTCAATCTGTCTCTCTAACTACATGTGTATGTGTAAAGACAAAGACAGAATCTAATGAAATAAAAACTTAAGTTCAAGTGATTTGCCAGTAAATACAGGCAGATACAACACAGAATACAAATACAGATTGGATCACTGCCACTGCTGCCCTTGTAGGAAGAAAAAGATGGCTCAGCCAGCACTAAAAGAATTTGACAACTTTAATCTCAAAACCTCGTCCACAAAAGTCATCAAAAATTGTCTACTAAAATCATCAAATCTACAAGCAGGATGTCAAAAGCAACTGGACTTTTTACGACTTATCCTAAATAGTTGCAGGGCTCAAGCATTTAACCTATGTGACAGTTGGGTGTCACCCGAGACTTGCTGAGGTCAAATACTATTATATGTGACTTTTTACAAGTCACAAGAGTTAGAATCTGAATTGTTAGACATTACTCTCAATGATTATTAAAAATAGTAAACTTACAAACACTACAATAATCAATTAATAACACTTTCTTCAGTGGACCTCCAAGATGATGCCAGAAATGGTTGCTAAGCGTTTTCTTACACCCTTTAAGTCTCTAACTGTGCTCACACCCTTGTTCTTTGGGATCATAACTCATTCTCTCGTGATATGTGTCATGTCTGTTTGTTTTGTTCATAGCCTCACAGCTAGTTTAAAAAATGTTGGATATCAAAGCCAAAACAATAGCTGAGTTTTGGTACTGATTTACGTTTATTCTTTTTGCCACATATGCCAAAACTGCTTACTGCCGTGAACTTTGCCTACATAGAAATGTATTCTGAGGTTTTCTGATTTAGAACAGGAAAAACTGATCGAACAGTAAACAAGCCCAAGTTTCAGTCCAATTATTTGATGCCAACTTTCAATACTCTTTACTACCAGCGCTATTCACAACTCAGGCGTATAATTCAGCATTTCCTACTATACAGTGAAACCAAAACTCTGTCATAACTATGTAAAAACATTTTTGACACAAATTTCAGTCCTTTTTAAAACAGCTGTTTAAGCAGACATTTGCATTGATGTATCCCTGCCAAGGAAGTCAGTGGAATCTAGGATGTGTCTACATGGTAAACCTAGATTTGTGAAAAACTCTCATGTGACGACCTATCTTAACCTTAACAATTCAAGCTCAACAATCTAACCTATCCCTTTCAAGGTCAATGCCTAACCTCAACCATCTAACCTTTCCCTTTCAAGGTCAATGCCTAACCTCAACCATCTTGCAAAAGTTTTGCAAATAGTGGGTTACCTTTTAGACGTGACATCTAAACACCTCCAGACTTATGATGGCATTAAAAGCATTTCTTGTGGGACATTTGGCACAAACAAGATGTTAAGTATGACACTCCAGTATTGAATGTATTGAATTTGTGCTTTTGGTGCCTGTGGTGAAAAAAATGGGTATTTTAAGACTCTTGTTACCTTTCCTACCTGTAAAGTTTGCATGTAAATATCTTGTGCATGTGTAATTTTTGTGTCTACAGTTACACATTCTTAAAAAATGTTAAATAACAATTTTAAAGATCTATTTGTTGGGACACATAATGATTGCTGTTTCAACAGGATGCAAGACAGTGGGTTTTAATAAAAAGTAAGGAAGTATACAGTGTCCTATTTAATTGTGAAGGGCTATTCATCACAATATATATACATATATATACATATATATATATGAACCAATATATATTACCTCTGTTATTGTCTGCACAAATCTGCAAGGTTTAGTCAAATTTCTGAGTATCAACCCATGCTTGTGAATGCCATTCCTTAGCTGCTTTAGTGGTATAATAAGTATTTTATTTGCACATAATCTGAAGTAATTTGCTGTATTTGAAGAGGATTGAGAATGTAATTACTAGAACATTTAACTGCTGTGCCTCTGGTGAATACAATCTCATATAATGAAACAACATTTGAACAGATTTTGCCCCAAATATCTGACACATTGGGGAAATACAAATTGGCCTAGTGACAACATTTAAATACATGGACTGCAATATTAAATTGGCCTAATAGATGCAATACACTGAATAGGAAATCAAGTAAAAAGCATTTTCTGTTTATATTTCAGGTTAGATTTATGTTATGCATATGGCAACTTAACAGATTTTTGTATGTTCTGCCTTACTGTTGTTAAGTACTAGTGAGACAATGAAACCCAACCCAGGAAGTCCAGTTAGAGTAACAGATTAATGTGTTTAAAGGCTTACCAGATGTCCACGTACTGCACATTGGTTTGTATTACCCATGGACAGGACCATTTACAGCAACCATTCACAGATAGCAACCATTTCATGTTCTGTCGTGATGATTGTGAGGTGACCAGTAGAAATACAGTGTTCAATGAACTGTCTCCATTCAAACACATAAGAGGGCTACGTTTTGTCACGATTTGGCTACGTTGCAGAGGAAATGACCTGCATAGACAATTGAGATATGGCAATAAACCAGGAGATGTTTTTATCCTATCTCAAAATGTTGTGTGGACAAGCCAGACCCTCTTCAGCAGCATTGGGATGATAGGTCTGGCAATGCAAACAGGCTTTGCAATGAATTGCAGAGGCCATGATACAATTAGTGCACAATGAGATTATCTGTGTATATGTAAACTACATACTGTACATGGTAAAGATTAAGAACACTCTTACACCAGCAAAAGTACAGAACCATGAGTCACTCATTGGACGATTTTGCTAGTCACAGGTGAGCAAGATGAACCGGGTCTGTCCCCCCACTTAAAATGATGAATCACCTACTCACTTTTCAAATTGTGCAAACAGCCTACCTTTTCAAAAAGTGTGTTTGAAGTCATTTTGAATCAGTAATGACTATTTTCTCTCATAGAAAATCACACAATCAATATCACATTGTTGATCAGGCGACACATGATTAACATTTAAGTAAACTGGAATGTTTGATGTAGTTCAAAAAATCCAGAAAATGTTTTAATCAAAATAAGGTCAATACTGTGATAATCACAGTTCATGTAAATGTCAATGAAGGATTCACTTGGTTTGTTCTTTTCTTTGGGAATACATAATGTACATGAGTCTATGAACCTGCACTGCACTAATAAGCTGTTGAGCTGAGCTTTGGCATCAAGGGATTAAAAGATGCAGTGCTTGGCAGTTGAATGTCCAATGTCTCCGATAATGTCTCTCATAAAGTTGTCTACCACTATGCATTCCCAAACCATAACCACACCTTTTCAAAGTCATCCCTTAACATGTTACCTAATGGAAAATTAATGAATGGTCATCTGCATGGACAAAAGTTCCATTTCTTTGGTCACTGAGTATATTGTTTCCTTTTTATTGTTTTGACAATATACAGAGAGTATTGTATTAATGGAAAAAAAACGTTGTGGTTGTGTTATGCTTTGAAAAAAGTGGTCAAGCTCATTTCTGTCTTGCCTTTGTATCAAGAGATATTTCAATGTGCCCAAACTGTGAGAGGGTGCGTCTGTGTTCTTGTTACTGCAAAATGTCAGAATGGTCAAAAACAAAAAAGATTATGGTCTTGACTCAATAACAATAAAGTACAAAAATCTCTATTTGGCACATTTATTGATTCAGTATAAACAGAGATGAACGATCTAACGAAACTATGAAACACATTGCAGTTTACAGCAATTGGTCTGATTCTTTGTCAAATAAGCCTTCAGCGACAAATGTACAAATTAATCAGCACCTTTAACTCCTGTGGCCTTGTGTGGGTGTGGGCATTGAGCTTCGCTGCCCAAAGTGTGTAAATTTAGAAGAAGTTAGGTTTGAGGTAGTCACTAGGTTTGAGGTTTAAGGTTTAATTTTCTTAATGGTCATGTGCACAACAATAAAAGATGTAGTCATTGGGAATGACAACCTTAGGCCTCAGGCACCTCAACAATGCTCAACAAGGCTCTTTAAATAACTAAGAAAAAAACACACAAAGAAAAGCAAAGTGTTGCCTTTATTTCACGGAGGGCTTGTATCATGTGGATGCACCGTCAGTTTTGTTTTCATTACTAAAATTCCTAATGGGCTTGACATAAACTACGTGCTTTTGCTTTAAGGAGACAGAACAATATATATTTCTACAGCGGTTTTAACAGTTCATAAATGTATAAGGTGTTATTCAATTAATACATTAAAGTAAATCTACCAAGGAATGTGTAATTTCTCTTGTTGGGTCCTCAAGGTACTCTTTCTCAACAAAATACCAACAAATCCCACAAGACAGTCATTCAAACTTTGAATGACTGGTACAAGATAAAACTTAAATTTGAATTACGTTAGTAACAAGTTAATCAGTTCAGAAACCTTTGCGTTTTAAAACATTTAACATCCAAAGAAAAGACTCATGCTACATTTGTGGATTTTTAAGGCATTGCAATTGTGAAAAGCTGACAAAATATTAGTTATAGGTAGGTTCAAATGAAAAAATGCTAAATTGGTGAGAAACTGATGCTACCATAAACTATGGTTTCTCCAGTTATATTCAGATGTAACCTTTCTTCTCTGTCCTGTAGTTTATCTCTCTTTGCAACATATCTCAAAATTTGGCAACTTCTTGTAAAATTAGCTGCTGGCTGAAGCAAACCAGTCCCTCCTCCCTTTTCAGTGGTAATTCTACATGGCTAATTAGTATGCACGGTATTACTATGAACAGGACTCATAATGGACTGACAAGTCTGATGACGTCAGGGAAAGTTTAGTCAAAAGTTCTATGTACTTTTTTTCCAAAGGCCATTGTGTTTTTTTTCTTTCACAATCCTCCTCTGAAGGGCACAACATCCGCGGCCACTTTTTGATAACAAACAGACTCATGCTGCTGAATATGAAAAATGGGATGTAGGGTAATGCCAGTTTAAACAGCCTCATAAAAAGATGGGTGATGTTGCATTGCAAAACAGCATTTTCTATTTCATTAGTTCACATAAAATCCAAAGTAGTATTTCTCCAGTAACATTTTTCCGCTGCCTAGAGGCACTTTTTATTACAGACAGACAGGATATTGCATGTATTGAGTTTTATTGGTCACCAATTACCATATTTTAGTATAATGTCATTAGTCATTTTGAACAGACTTAATAGACCTATTTTTATGTCAATGTTCAAGATTAGATTTTAAAATCAAGCAGAAGAATAGGCCTAATGCATGGACGAATCATGAATTTATACCTGTGTCAATGGCTGTCAAAGTGCCAACAAAGATATCACAATTTGTTATTATTGTTGTCTCCTACAGGTACCCACTACATTCTAACCTTATCACATCACTTTGATTCACAGGAGTTGTTCTATTGCTGTAATACATTACCTCACCCCTAGCATTCAATATATCCATTATAATGCCAATAAAGCTTTTGTTGAATGAAGACAAATTAAATTAACTGCAATTTATTTCCTCCATTTACTGTGGCTTGATGTTTTCTCCAAAATAAAAAAGGAATCTGAATCAATCTTTTGCCTCATGTGCTTTATCTCGTTTATAAGCCTTCAGAGGGTAACTACAACATTTTTAGCCTCTGTTTCACTGATCACAATTTGTGAAAGGCAAAAGCTAATAGTGATAAGAATACTGATTACTGACAGGCTGTTTCAGTCAAAGCAAATAGTTCTGGGTAAACTAGTATCCTGAGATGTAGGACTGACTTCCCAAAAAAATGTATTATGGTTTTTCTGATTTGCACAAATAAATCTCATAACATAGGATTAGGAAGATAGATGACCTCATTTACCATCAACCCACACGAGCTGAAGATTCATCAAAAATAGTTAAACGTGTTGTCAGTGAAGATTGTCTTTAGTTGCTGCCCTACAGCGTGGAATATCTTTTTGTCTGGGCATAGAGGCTGTGTTGAAAAGAGCCATTACACTCTAATTACGGTCCGACTGAAATAACATTATTCTGCCTGGGTGGTTTTAAAATCCTTTGATGCTGGGGATCCAGCGGTGTGTCCTTTGACCACCTGATGCCTCAGTGACAAAGACAGCTGGAACTTATCAGGAGCAAGAGCATGGAATCAAATCGGAATATATATTTTTTCTGTGTGAAGTAAGCATGTTCTCTATCTGCAGAAGTATCCTCTGGGTGCTCCGTTTTCCTTCCACAGTCCAAAGACGTACAGATTCGGAATGAAATCTCCTTATGTCCGGATGTGCAAGGGTAAGTGTGACAATAATAACAACATAATATGATAATTAACCATTCTATCACTGTTTACAAGTGTACTTCCAGCTAAATGCATGCTGCAATAGGTTCCAGCTTACTGTAATATATCTTTCTTTCTTTCTTTCTTTCTTTCTTTCTTTCTTTCTTTCTTGTTTTTTACATAATGGTTACTTACTTTTGCTATATTATTTAATTACATATTATTCTACTCAATTTAATTTCATGTCCCTTACTTACTTACATTGCAATATTTTCCGTACTACGGCCACATCACTTTACTTTAAAATACTTTTTATATAATGCCACTTTACATTAATTCGGTACTTTTTGCACATTATCTGTTGTTTGCTTGTTTGTTGGTTTGCATTTTACTGTGGAAATACTGCTGGTGTCACAAAGGAATTTCCACATTGTGGGATGAATGAAGTATTATCTAATCTAATCTAATACTGAATGAACAGCAAATTCGTTTACTAGTCACAAAACAGTTGAAGCAAATATATCTGCATGAAACCACTCTGTCAACAGCATTTCTAACCACATTTTATTCGAGTCAGCAAATCCACAGTGCAACATAAACCAAACGAGTGAATCACGGTCAACCCCCCTTTGTCGGGACAGATGGATGAGCTGGGGGAGGCAGCAGCTAACATATCTGTGTGTGCAGATGCCTGCAGACACTGCACTGAAATACCACAACAAATGGCATATTGCACAGCTTTGGCCTGCACATAATAACTGAGACCATTGTTTTATTCCATTTAGGTGTTTAAAAACATTTTTCAGCAACGTGAATAAAGAGGAAATTAAAAGTGAAAAAGAAGACCCTCGCTGTGATGAGGGTAAATTTGGCTTTAAGACAAGTATGGATATTGAGACAAACTTTTCATATCTCTTGCCATGATTCTCTATAGGTTGACTGCTTTTTTTCAATTCACAAAATCTACATGAATCATTCTTCACATCAACAGGAATTTGATCTACAACACAGTACTTGCCTAAAAAGAAATTAAGTCACTTTTAAAGCTGGTTCGCCTGTTACTCTTGTTATTTCCTTAAAAGCAATGTAGTTTAAAAGGCTATTTTAAAATGGAGTCCAGTGCAGTGCTAACTTCACACAAAACGCATTATTACATAAATTCTTCACTTTCAGCATCACCTATCTGTTAAACGAAATTATCTCTGGTCTTCCTCAGCTACAAACACGAAGAAACTGAATCCAGCGGTGCTTGTTTTTCATAGTTGAGCCTGCTGGCTGTGAACTAATCACTGACAGATTTGATTGCTTTGTTCATGGACACATGGCAGTGTGCCACTGCAGAATGAATGTAGGGGGAAACATAATGGACTTTGGGCATTATTTTAGGCATTAACAATACAAAAATCAGGCCTGGCAGGATTCCCATTGGGCTGACCTGCCAGGCATGTACAATTATAGGGAAAACACTTTCTTAAAAAATGTTCTCTAATCTAACAATTGCCTGCAACAAATGATCCAACCTGTGGCCCCTCAAACATCTGTGTATGTACATTTTGTTCCCCCCTGCAGTAAGTAATAGACTCTTAAAAATAAGAGCTCAACCTGGACATAAACAACTCATTAGTCCAATTTGACCAGAATAAACTGACTCAGGCTGAAAAAGCGGAAACTATTTATTGTGAAAAGATGGTAACGTCTTTCATCATACTATCAAAGGAAGGACAACATTTGTCAAAAACCAAGGCCATTTTTTCATTTTGGCAAAAGTATCTTGGGAACACAATCCACCAAACAAAATTACAGATGTGGATTATCCGGCAAGAATGGCTAAATAAATTTATGTAGATGTTTTGATACTTTGAGAATACTTTTAGTTAAGAATCAAAACCTGATAACACACCTGTTATCAGTTTTTTTTAAATATAAAATAAAGAATCACTGGCTACAAGCCAGTCATAAAGAGAGCGAGGCTGCTACAGTACATCCCACAAGCCACTGCACATCTTTAAAATGTTCATATGTTTTTGGGCTATTCTTTTCTGTAATTGTATAAGTAATGATTTCTTTAATCTATTTTTGAATTGAATGATATTATGGCTCTGTTTGATGTCCATTCTATTGGGTGACCCAACACATTGAAACACAAATGCTCTTCAAGCTTGCATGGGGATAAATTTAGCTAAACATTTGCTTATAGTTGCTGTGTGATTATCTCTTCCAACATATACAGTACCTCAACTATTAACTTTGAAAATATTTTCTTTAGGCTAAAATTAGAAGTTACTTTTAGTCATTAAGAGGATACAAATAAATTGGCTGTGATAATGTACTGTAGACATCAAGCCACAGTGAGTTTTCAGGAGATTTGTGGAGGGCAACAATCAGGACACCATAGATATCACAGTCTCTACAATTCATACATTTATGAAACCGTGATGCTGCCCAGCTGCAGTTATGGCATACATTGTCCTATAAAGTACACATAAATGTCACACATAATCAACAAATCCCAGATTAAAGAAGGAGCTTTCCATTCACACATATTTGATGTAGATGTGCAGTAAAGCCATCTGTGTTCCTCAGAAAGTTTGTTCCCTGTTCCCATAATTATTTTTCTCAAAAAGGGAAATGCCAGGTTTGAATCATGTAAGAAATCACAAAATGTCCAAACTGGAGAAAGGGAACCGTAAGCCCAAATTTCAGCACATCATGTAACAATTGACTGCCCTCCTCAAAACCTCCTGTACCAAACCTTGTGCTGCCCACTTTAGAGACACTTACAAAGGTCCTTTAATAATTTGTGCCACCTACTTATCGCCTGGCCTGAAGCATTATGGGATGTTTGACCCAAATCTGTGACTTGTGAAGGACTATTAACACGTTCAATTTGGTTTGTCGAGGATAGTAAAAAGAGCCACCTTGACATGTTCTAGACAGTCTTTCAGTTTAAAAATCAATGAAAATGCCAAATGGTAGTTTAACGCACATTAAATTTGTCCATGACTGAGTGCAAGTATAACAACCTATGAAAATGTTCAAAAAGCCAAAATTGGCTCTAACCGGTTTTTAATTTTCAAAGCATTTTTTGGATGGTTTGGAATTTCGGACGGGCTCAATACAGGATGTTTTGGTTGGCTATTGTCATGTTATGAGACCAGGGATCTCCTTTAAGGAACAGCTTAGTGCTTAGTGTGCACATGGGAGAGAGTGACAGTGAATGCGTTCAGAGCAGACAGCTGTCAGCTATTGGAGCAGAGCTTTTAAGTGGCAGTAGATGTATAGTACAGTGTAAGTTTTGGTTTGTCACTGAATAAATCCTGTAGCTCCTTAATAACCAAGTAGGCCTACAGTTGCTGTGGGGGACAGCGGCAGTCTGAAAACATTGGCACCAGAGACAGGATACAAGAGGATGTGAAAACCTGTCTACATGTGAAACCAAAGCTATCCGGATTAAATGTATATAATGTAACAAAAACATAAACCTTGGTTTGGAATTTTAGATGTGAAAAGGCCCTTGGAAAAGGTAATAAACACTACTGTAAATGCTCATTCCATCCACAACTGAGCAACGACACTATGATTAAGTGAGATAAGCATGCAACGAATAGCAGTGAAATATAATTGGCTGTAATGTGACCAGATGTTCATCTCTACAAATACACAGCAGATTTTTTTTTCTCGGCCCATTAATCTTTTTTATTTCACATTTGTCAGCTTTCATTTTCATTTTTTCAAAACAACAATCTACAGTGAATTTTCATTATGACCTTGAGAATGCAAACCGTCAACAAGAATAAACTGCTCTCTTAATAAGTATTCAGTTGGCACTGATTTGCAGCTCTTTAGCAACCGCTCAGAGCAGAGGAGTAAAGTCTGTTAAAATCCATGCTGTTGAGTTTCAAACCAAATGATAAAATATTAGAGGTCAAATATGTAATAATGACAGCTAGCGTTTAAATTTGTTACTGCAGTCCAAATTAAAAATACTGGAGATAGTTGTTTCCCTTGGCCTTTCCTCCGAAGACTTTAAGTTCCAGTTCCAAGAGGTTGCCAGGCTGACCGTACGTTCACACCGCCACCGACTTGAGCGTCTAAAGATACCGGAAGTCATTAATTTTCAATGGAAGCCGGCTTCTCTCAGTTGCAAGGAGCGGCAAATCTGTCGGCGTCGCGTTTTGAGCGTATTGAGCGTGTTGAGCGTCAATCAGAAAGTTGAAATTTTTCAACTTTATGGTAATGAGCTATGACGCGGTTCAGCGGCAAGCAGCGGCTAACGCCAGCCGCCAATGGGAATATAGACGCCCTTCACGCTGACTGATTCCTGGTTCCTACCAAAACATTTGTCCGAACCTCTCGTCATCAAGCCGCAGTTGCTGCACCAGCCTGTGATATTCTACGAATTGATAACGGTCCTGGAGGGTGTCGTGAACCCAAAATCTCCGAATACGACGTCTTCTCCGCAAATACAATACAGCAGCAGCACCAAACAAAACTACTTCGCGAGGATCCATAATTATCCAATGATACACATAGAGGACAAGCGCGAAATATTTACGAAAGCGGGAATGCAATTCAGTTGCTCACAACACAGATTTGACCAATTGCGCTGTACGAACGCCGCCACGTCAGAGCGGCTAAAGCGTCACAAAGCTTCCCCGTACTTTTTGACAAGCGTCCTTGGCGGGGCGGCTTGAGCTTTTTTGCAGCTCAAGTCGGTGGCGGTGTGAACGTACAATGAGACCGCAGCATCCAACAATTTTGCTAGATGCTTGTCTCACAAAGCCAGACATTACCTCTGATTTCCACCAACTGAGAAATGGCTCTACTGCGTGTCGGCTCCATGCTCCACCGTCCTTACCAGGTCTGGATTTGTTGCGGAATGGCTGCAGCCATAACAGACAGCTCAAATCACGAGGACCCACGAGATCTCCCAAATTTACGAATGATTGCGCCATATAACAGGATGAAGTTTTGATAAACAGAACCACAAAACCTCTGACCTGTTGACGTCAGGCCGGCCTCCGCCTATTATGATGTTTTCAAGGTGTAGTGCAGGGAAATAAGATCCGCAGTGAGCATATTGAAAATTTTAAGCAAAATTAGCAGGGAGATGTCTTCTAAACGAGGAATACCTGCAGAACAGGAACATGAAAGTCGTTATTTTGTAGATTGTGGTGAAATAGTGTGTGAACTAGTGTGTAGCAGTGTTTTGTCATTGAGAATGAGCTAACATGCTAGCACTAGCATCCTATGGTTAGCCA